>NW_020653391.1:3294100-3311749 GCF_003589595.1 Hyposmocoma kahamanoa | reverse complement strand
AATGGACGACGGGTCTAATACAAAAACCACGAAAAAAATGTCCCAAGTCAACCTATTCGAAATTTAAATTGTAATGTCATCGCAGTATCGCGCTGTCAGTAGAACAAATGAAGACTAAAGCGGAGTGTCGCGCTCTGTATACGATTTTAGCGCCTTACAAGTGCGGACACTTTTTAGCGCGGACCCGACGTCCATATAATTGTAAGTCAATGGGAGGAGGCTTTCAATTCGACTGTATTTATGTTACGCGATTACTCCTAGATGTGTGTCCGATTTCAATGATTTTTTTTTGGAAAGTGGGTACCTTAGTAGTGGTATGTATATTTGAAGAAAATATTTCACCTTTAAGAGTGGCAAACTAGGGGATGAATCCGGTTTCATGCACTTTACGGTAAACAATTTCAATAAAACTTGGCAAATATGCATGTAATTCCACGAACTGTTAGGTCGGTTTAAAAAAT
Source organism: Hyposmocoma kahamanoa (assembly GCF_003589595.1). Taxonomy (NCBI): domain Eukaryota; kingdom Metazoa; phylum Arthropoda; class Insecta; order Lepidoptera; family Cosmopterigidae; genus Hyposmocoma; species Hyposmocoma kahamanoa. The sequence continues at coordinate 3,311,288 of NW_020653391.1, read as the reverse complement.
AAGGAGCGCTTATAGATATTATACAGTCTACTATAGCTGTTATAACCGCCTTATGCAACATAGTTAACTTTGCCTATTATATGGTACTATGCCCTAGTGCCATATAATAGGGTGGGACTAAATGGGACCAATACTGAGTCAAATTGCGAACCTCCCCCTGTTTTGAAATCTGTTAAAAACAACAAGATCAACTAACTAAGACCCAACCTAATAATGACTGCAGGTCTATTCGCTATTCCTTTTTTTACGTAGAGCTAGAAAAATGACAATCATTCAATTTTTGTTATAAATTTCTGATGAATAATATTCACAAAACCTGCGTCCTGATTTTGATTCAAAACGGAATCTATCCGATCGGGTAGTTTCGAAATCAGATGGGTTTCCGAGCGAGAAGTTGAACCTGATTCCTATTATATCTTTCTAATTTGTGAGTTAAGTCAACTATTGTTCCGATTAGAAGTATCAAAATTTCCGATCGGCAAGTTGTAAATGCGCCTCGACTCGGAAAAGACGCAGTTTGCGATCGAGAGAGGCAATCAAAACCAAGCTGCTGCTCCTTTATTTACCTTATTTCTAATGTTAAGTAAAACGAAGTTAGCTTTAATTCTTTAGTTAAGAGTACATTTAACGATTAGTAGCAATAATCTCTCGCTAAAAGTGAAGGAGAACATTGTAATGACACCTTCACGTAGAAGAAGTCTCACAACCCTTATAAAAGGGATAAAGTCCTCAACCCCATTGGGCCAGCGCGCCGGGCTATGCTCTAAACCCAAGACAACGTTTGTTTAAAATAGCAAATATAGTCAATTTAGATCCGAAAAGATATTCATTTTCAGTGCCTAACAATCGCGAAAACCTAAAACTACATGAAAAATAAATTGAAATCATATTAAGATCATACTACAATTTATGGTATAATAATTGTCCATGGACCATAATTTAGTTACAATAATACAATTGGCCAAATTTCGTATCAACCACGAGCGTTGGGGTTGGTAATGAGATGGTTAAATGAAAAAACCATTGTTTATCAACCCCTTGGCGGGACACGAATAAAAGGGAAGTTTTGATCAAGTTTTAAGGGTGATGGATTGTGGGTTTGAATAGGCATGTTATTTGTTTCGTTGAGGTGACAATGTTTTGTATATTACACTGAAAAAATCGAATTCTTTACTAATTTTAAGTGGATCTTAATTGAACCAATCACACTTTTTAGTTCAATAACATGATCAAATTCATTACTTAAAATTATTGCTAAAATAATTGAGCTTGATAGGCTCAGAAAGAAACAAGTAATTTATTTATTTCAATTACAGTTTATTGAAGTACTTGTATCTAACACTAATTTCTAATTCGCACTAGTTCTGTGGGATCACAGTGCTTATTTTGTCAACAACGAGCTGGTATCAAAGTTTCTACGGCCATTGTACCCATACACAGGGATCAAACTGCCAGTATTAATTTAGGCATTCAAACGACCGACTTTTATCCATTCACTTAATTTAGCCTAACATAAAAATATAAATAAATAAGTCCAGATGGACCGAAGGATTTTCTTTGAATCTGTTTTCGATCTTTAATAAATTCTAACAACAAACTAAGTTGTGTTGTTATTCTTTTTTCGTGTGATTGCTTTTTTTTATGTAATTTTATTTTTATTTAGGACAACCACCACCACCAGCAACAGACAAACACAGTTGTTTATATACATAATATATACAGTTATTCACACTTTGATTTATATAAAATGAAGTACAAAGTGAAGTTTTTTAAAAAGTTTCTTAAAAAAGCTCATCTCAAAGCTCATTTTCTTTAATTACTTCTGGATGTTCTGCGTAGTGTTATATTCATAATACAAGGACGACCTAGTTTCACGCCGCCGGTGGCCGTAAAAAATTCAAAGCTAAAGAAAATCTGGTCTTTTACGAGTCTTACAAACTACATTCTAATAAAAGTTTCCGTAACTTAAAATGGCATGCCCTTAACTTCCAAATGATATTTTTACCTGCTGCAGTGGAATGTTTTTAGTAGCAGTACAGCTTCTATGAAAGAGTTCTTCCACTTCCGCCACCTTACCTATTTCTGCCGTAATTCAGTAATGTAAGCGTTACTGCGTTACAGTTTTGAAGGGAGCTTTTGAAATTCATATTTTGAAGTCTACCCGTATCATCAGCCCATCACATTTTTATGAGACCTTTTTTTTCATTTTCATTTTCAGTGACGGACGAACAAGTCGTGGGCCTGATAGTAAACGACACGCCTGTCCATAGCAGCTGCAGTGCCACTCAGAGTCTTAAATCACAAAGATCTAGGATCACTGCCACTGCGCCCGTCACCCTGAGACATAAGTTGGTGGTTCCCATGTGTGTGTGTAATTAAATTTAATTAATCTGTAATTATAATTAATAATTACCTAAATAACTATCGTCGATTATTTGAATGTAATGACTCTGTAATTTATTTTTCAATACTAAAATGACATGACATGAAACAGAAAAATTAAAACAGTTTTCATAACACTATAATTTCGTTAAATACCTTTTAACCTCAAATTTGAACCCTAAGTAATAAATAATAAGTCGTAATCATTGACCTAGGTCACGCTAAATTACCTAGAATTAACGAGTCATAGAAAATTGCTGCGATGACATTATCTTGTCATTATTCAATTATTTTGTTTAAATATTCAGGATTTTAAGGTTATTCTTGCAATTTTGCTGTTATTTTGTGATGTGTCATTACTGTTACAATAAATTATAGAGGGTTTGACAATTGATGTCACAATCTGTCATCATATATGGGCAATGTAGGGTCGCAATAGAGAGCTTTGTCAAGTTTTGTTTGGATCTACTTTTAACAGATTAAACTTATACTTTTATGGATACACCATACAACACGAAGTAAGAAGGTACCAAAGTTTTGAGGAAGATTATTTATTTACATCATAACATATTGTGTTGTTTAAGAATGAAAAGCTCTAGAGTTTAATGGAATCAATTACACTTCTTAATTGAATCAATCACAACATGATTAAATTCATTAGGTACTTAAAATAGTTCTAATCATCGTGCTAGAGTGGCTCAAATATTTTGAAAAGATCATATTTTGTGATAATTCAAATAAGCTCCACTTGATGAATGAGTCAGAATTTTTCAGTATAGTTCGGTTGTCTACAATTCTTCTTCTTATCGCGTCGATGCTAATATTATTTTACGACTTTGAATAGTATGTTGCTACCTTGAACCGTGGCCGTATATAGATCTTCCCTCGTACAAGTATTACAAGGATTTAGATCAGCAAGTGCTTCATAGACTGTGTTGGGTCACGGCAGTTAGATTGGGGTAGACTAGCATCCCTGAACCCCCATTTACACATCTCGTCTCAGCGCCGACCTACCTGATTGCGAAGTCGATTCAAAGACTTATACGTGCTCTTGAGGGAAATGAAATGTATATAATGAAAGTTATACCTAAATAAAACAAATAGCCTGCGTAATTGTTATTCTGAAAAGTTACATTATTTTGCTCTTTAAATTTTGCCAACTCGGATTGTTTACTTATACAAAATATTATATAATATCTACTACTTTATGAAAATTGAACTACGATGTGACCAGGTAGCGGAAAATCTGGCAGTACCGGTGAATGTCGCACTCCACTTAGCTGAAAACAAAGTGGAGTCGAAAAAGTTTCGCATATGAAACCAAATAGTGTCATAATTCAAAATTGACGAAATTCAGAAAACGATTTGAAATTACAAAAGAAATACTAAATGGAACCAATAAATTTACATTCTCGCTTAAAAGTGGTTAATTAATTATTATACATAAAAATATAAATAAAAGTAATCCCATTATTGTTGTAGTTGCAGCTGCCACGATTTTGCAGTGCATCGGGGATGTTCGCCATAGCTAAGGACGGCGAAAAATAGCGGCTTCCCTGGCGCATAGAGTTCGTGGCAGACAGAACAGCCTCCTTAGTATAATTGCAAACAGGGTCCAGGGTTCTTTTCATGAGCACTGGTCACGGTTGCATATTAGTTTTAGAAAAAAATGTTATTTGTACTTACTCTATTTTTAAGTGCTTTGTTATTACCTCTATGGATGAATATTCCGAAATAAAGATATTTAAATTTGAATTATTTGCAATGAGATTCATTCAGTACTTATAATGAATTTTCAAATCGTGTTTCGTCAATTCTTTCATTTTTAAGTTACGACGGCAGTACTTAGTTGCATGTCCTATTTATTGAAAGAAGAGATGAATTTTTTTTTTATTACATGAACCTTGGTACTAACTGACAACACAGTATATAGTCACACAAATATATACGGCGGTAGTACGCAAGTATGTAACATCTCCACGTTCTCACAAGCTTTCCCCCAACTATCTTATAACATCTATCTATAATCCCACCATGAAAGCCAACGATATGAAAGTTACAACCAATAATTTACCACACGTTAAAAAAGCCGTCAAATGTGGGCTTCAACCGTACACTGTAATAAAGCATCTATAAATTACGTTTATCTTATATTTTTATCTCTCGACGTAAGTTACTACGACTTCATTTGAGGTACATAAATGTATTTTCACAGAACACACTATGGTATGGTAATATGGTGACGTCAATGAAAACTTACTTCTATAAGTCGCAATCAAGAGTGCAATGACCTTTTACATCAAGGTGTAATAAGGTCACATCTGCAAAATTACAAAAATGTCTAGAAACCAATGGTCATTGTAATTCCATTTAGACTCCACTGATCTTATGTTGCATTTATGACATTTGTTATTCTGCTAAAATCTAGTTACAATGGCAAGTTAATAGTGTCAGTGGAATGGCAGTGATGGCATTCATTCATTCAATAATGATCGATGTTGCCTTTCTAAGATTGCCATGGAAATAACTATTCATATTTTAATTTTGATCTCGTTTCGTCGGCAATTTAGTCTTCAAATTAAAGCCGTCGAGAGGTCATCGAAAGAAACGTCAAATAATTAATAAACTACGCCTTGCAATGGAATGTAGCTCTGGTTGGACAGTAGCTCGATGGCTAGTCACTGACAAGACACTATTCTTTTTTTTAAATAATATCAAGTGACAGGATGAACTAGTCGTGCGCCTGGTGGTAAGCGTGTAGCTTAGTGTAGCCTATCCATAACAGTTGCAGTGCCACTCAAAGACACTCTTTAAATCGCAAAGATCTGAACGGCACTGCCACTGCGCCCGTCACTCTGAAACATATGTTAACAAGTGCCTGTAATTTCACCAACAACAACAAACAAAAAAAAGCCTTTAAAAAGTAACTGCCTGTAAAAGCCTGTAAAACTGCCTGAAAAAAAGTACAAAAGCCTAGTATTGACACTCTTAGAGGTCGTCGACGGCCAGTCGAGACACCTCCAAAGAGCCTGGCGTCAATCGCGATGCAAGCGAATCAAATCACCTATTTATTACTTCTCAACATCATTTGCTCCCGAATTTCCAATAACTGGGGAATATATTACTATATGGGGAATATATTAATAAGTATTCCATCCATTTTGATCGCGTGCCTACTAGAGGGCGCCAGGGTATTACTTGGACCAGGGCGCTACGTGAGCTAGTTAGTGCCGGCGCTGTATTAAGGTCGCTGATCGGGTGCGAGTCGGGACGCGACCGCAGCGGTTCCGTGTATTTATATTGATGACAACGCACCGAGCGCGGTCCCGACCCGAACCACACCCGGTCTATGTGTTTTTCACGCCTTATAGAGTGCGTTCACAAGCTTAAAACGCACCCTTGGTGTAATAAGGCCCATTTGCAAAATTAGAACTTTTCAGGAGAGAGGTTTAAAGATTCTATGAACGAAATTAGTCGATAACGTTTTTATGTTTAAAATAGGAGTTATAAAATTTCATATATACATAATTGGTTTCATATAGTTCGTATTACTTTTGTGCTTTTCATGTGACAAAAGCACTTTTGACGTAAGGCTTTATTATCGGTCGATTTGTTAAAAAAAATAAAGCACAAAATTAAGTAAACAAGATTACTTTACATGCAAGCAGACGTTCTACAAAATGCTGGAAGTAAGCAAAACTTATATCGATTCAATGTCAACCCACAAGTAGTAGTTAATAAAGGAGGTCGCAAACACCGGCACGTGCGGGATGCGACACGTGACCGCCCGCCCGCCTGCGGGACGTACAGGCCTCTTCGCGCGTGAAATTGTTTACAGCTTGTCGCACGGATGCCAAATTGTCTATGGTGAGCTTTTGATGTTTTTGATATTAGGTTTATTGCTGGAACAGGGTAAAAACATGTGTGCCATGGACAATGACGTAACTGCTTCCAACGCAAAGAATTTCACTGAAGACTCGCAAACGTGGTATCTAGAACACAAATTGGTTCCTAATAAGGTTGGTTCCCGAAAGTGAATATTTCTACATCATTTCGAAAAGGACATTTGGGCTAGTCTACCATGCTGTCCAAATTACTTCCTATTGAAATTTCAGACCTGTCTACTAAACTTAGAGCAAATACTTTTATTTTAGAGTTATGACAGATATTGTGACGGGTCACGTCGCAAGGAACCGTTAGACGCAAGCAGCCCAGAAATGGATGGTCGTCGATCGGATAATGTTTCATTATTGGGGAGGCCCATATACACTGGTTGTGTTTTATATGCTGAGTCAATGTTCGGTGGACATTTGCGATACCAAGGAAGCGTCCTTAATATTGCAAACGCGTCACTGGTCATTGGACATAAAATCCAAAATCTCCTGCTCCTGGGATTATGGTAGCTAGCATTACTTCACAGCAATGAGCTTTGACCCAGTCGAGTTCTTCTCAGACAAAGAACCTCACAAATAGTCAGCAATAATTTACTTGCCTGCCGTTAGTTGCCCAACTGGCTGCTCTGAATCTTGATGACCTATCACAAAGTGTGTAATTATAGTTTTAATAGTTACGGATTGATTACAATGTTGGTTTTGTTGACAGTTGCCCGAGGCAACGACTAAATACTGACCAATAGCGATCGAGTCAATCGATTGTAAAATGAGTGACCTTATTGTAAAGAATTGATATTATGGAAGTGTTTTTATATGTTAATATTTGCCGTAGCAAACGGACTTGGCGTAATAAATTGGAAGCAATTTAAAATTTAAATTATGTGGGTTAGACAGCCGCCAGTCATTCGGTCTATTGCTTTTATAGACATTACGCTATGGAAAGAATGGGCATTGTGACCTACTGACCTTGTGGCATTGTGATGTGATTGTGAGAATGTGATCATGAATGTAAACTTTATTATTATTTATGTTACTCAACCAATGTACAAACTGTCCCGGATGAAATGGAAAGTGATAACCGCAGCCTTTATTAGACACTGCTATACTAAGCAAGTTGTGTTTTTAAGTGTCCTGCATTGACTTACAAACAAATGGACGACGGGTCTAATACAAAAACCACGAAAAAAATGTCCCAAGTCAACCTATTCGAAATTTAAATTGTAATGTCATCGCAGTATCGCGCTGTCAGTCGAACAAATGAAGACTAAAGCGGAGTTTGGCGCTCTGTATACGATTTTAGCGCCTTACAAGTGCGGACACTTTTTAGCGCGGACCCGACGTCCATATAATTGTAAGTCAATGGTGTTGTAAGTCAAACAAGAATAGGAAGACACAGTCTTCCTATTCTTGTTCAATCCAAGATGCCAAAATTCTTTTAGTAGATTGGAGCGCAATGTGAAAGAGTTCATCCAGGGAAAACTGCACCCTATTTCTTTATTAAATTTGTGAAACCGTTTGTGTTAAATTTGGGAAAATTTTTTCTTCGATGGTAACAATATTTTTGTATTCTAGCTTTAAAAATAAAAATGCAAGGTGGCTCTATTTATGTTTACAGAAGTGTACAATTCTTTTGCTACCGTCCTACTTTGTACACGAGTAACTAGATCACGAATTTTATGACAAAATATAATTGAATTTCATCCAAATAATATTTATTGAATAACATTCACATATCAATAAACATGGCTGCATCGTGCATAAAGCCGTAGGATAATCTGCTGTGTAAACACTAGCGCTGAGTGACACTTGACGGGAGGACAGTTAATCCTGTGCTCGGCTGAGATGACGACGCAGATGAAAATATGTAGATGCGGCACATTGGAAAATGAATAATAATTTTGTTTTTTTTTATTTAACAAATTTTTCATAGCGCCCTTATTTTATTATACCTACGACATCTTTTTTGAGAAAAATTTCGAAAGGGCGCAAAATTATCAAGATATTTATTTTCTTTTATAATTATGATAATTATCCAAAATATATTCGATTATTACCCATGCTGATTTATAGCTTTGTCTCTTGATTTTATTACCAAAACCGACAAACAGTGAGAAAATTACATAAACATGAAGAAAAATTTCTGGGAAAAAAGTTTTGGGTCGGGACATTTTTTTAGATTGACATTTGACACGTTTAGATCCGTCTCTGATATGAACATATGGCACAATGTTGCTAGCGGTAGCATTTTGTTGTTCCAATTAATTTTATAAATATATAAATAATTATCAAAATATATTTATCAAAATAAATATCGTGATCCCATACCTCATTACGTATAAACAGATTCGACATCAGAGAGGTCCTTTGTTTTAAAATTCTTTCATTTCATTTACGTAACATGATCTTAAAAAGGTGGCAGCTCATAAATTATGTACATATTATGTGTATGGAAAAATATTTTAAAAACAATTTTTGGTTTTAAAATAAGCGATGCGGCCGTAATAATTTAGTAAGTATGATATCGCACCCTTGGCGTAATACGGTCACATCTGGAAAATTACAACTTTTCAGGAGAGATATATAAAGATTCTAGAAACAAAAATAGTCAATAACTTTTTTATGCTTAAATAGGTGAGTTATCAAATTTTATAATCTGTTACATGTAGTTCGTATTCTTTTTATAAATTTTATGTGATAAAAGCACTTTTTCTCTTCTCGTGCTCTATAAGTACCTACGTCATTATAGCCTTACGTAGCGGGAGTAAAGTGCGTCCTTTAATCCCTAGGTAGTAAAAAGTACCTAATTTTTTAATTTACTCCATGTGAACAAACTCAAACTGCCAGTAGTACTCTCGGTTTTAGTTCCATGCTTTTTCCGCATAGACGCTGGCGCCATATTATTTTCCCGCGTTAGTGAGTTTATTGTATCTGTGTCTAGTTGGAAAAAAAATATCATGAAAACTTCAGAATATGGGTTTGTAATTTTGTTGTAGAGCGGAAACGATTGATTTTTTTTTCTCGCAGTCGAAATGAAAAGTAAAGTTTTCACCTCAAGACTAAAAGCCAAATAAGCCCTCTGACCACTTCGGGTATTTATTGGCTCGTTTTAGTCCCTCGATAAAAAAATATACTATTGTCGTATGATCACATATGGCTTTGTTATACCTAGGGTACTGATATACCGCATCCGAAATTTCCAATTTGCCACTTACCCAAAATGAGCAATACGAATTTCTGAAGTGTTGATTTTTGTACTCAACTCGATGAACGACATTTATCCTCTCTTTCCCATACTCGATGCCCCAAAGGAAATTAAATTCCTCGAAGTCCCATCACTTCCTCCAATAATTTATAGAAGTTTCGAGACTTTAGAAAAGGTTTTCACTGGAAGTCTCGTACATTCCTTATTTAATGTAGCGATTTTTAGAGACGTTAAGTGTGGTTATAGTCGATGATTTCTCCAGGGATCTGCGTGGACAATTCTGCGTTGATATTAAGCCAGTTATAGCCCTCGGTCGAGGAAATTAGGTTTCGTATTGGCGGTGAATTCATACATAATAATTATGTACTCTTGCTATTTATTGGTAAGTTGCGAGGTTATGGGAACATTAACTTTAAGCAAATATCTTTTTTTATAATATTAAGTGATGGGACGAGCAAGTCGTACGCGTAATGGTATGGATGGATGCAGTGCCACTCAGAGCTTTAAATCGCAAAGATCTGAGGGGCACTGCCACTGCGCCCGTCACCCTGAGATATAAGTTGACAAAACCTTCATCAAAACCGAAACGCAATAATGCTCGCATTATTACTTGGCGGCAGAAATACGTAAAGTGGCAGTATCTACTTCTCTGGACGAACTGTTTCGCAAAAAGCTATACTGTTACTATCTATATACCTACATCTATTGTATTGAAGGAGTACAGAACCTATTAGCATGGTCTGGCTTTATAGACTCTTATCAACGATAACCTTTTCAGACTTATTGAGAGAATTTTTGATGGAAGAAGTATTCGTAAATAAAATAATTCAATGCAAATTTATTGAAATTTACTTTGACTTGAATTGAATTGAATTTGACTCAGGTTCGTGAGTCTATTGTCCAGAAGGGATGCAGGAATTTAGAGTGTGGAGTAATGTTTTTGCAGGATAACGCGCCCGTTCATGTGGCGCGCATTGTGAGGCTGCCCTTAAGGCGAAGTGTGACGGTGTGACCTCCTGATATCGTCATCCCACCTTTTTATCGCCTTTCTCCGGTTCCTGGCCACTCGTATTTAATTTAAAATTTGAATTTCCATAGTTCTTTTGCCTCGCATTCTGATTTTGTTTCGTTCTATTGTCACTTCCTACCCGATCGCGGCAGCGAACACGTCTTTTCTTCTTATTTTTTGATAAACATTTTAAAGATCATAAATATTGTTAAAACTGGAATAAATACTTATAAAACTGGATTTATTAGCTCTAGTTCTTTACCCTTTTGATCTTCTGAACGTTAAACGTATTAAGCAAGATGTACGGAGGCGCGCTGGCTGCGACCGGTACTACTACTCTGCCTAACTGCTCTCCTGTCTACATTACAATCCTACTGAACAGTCAACAGAACTCAACCAACGCCAGCAGCCCCCTCACATTTCAACGCGAGCTAAGGTTTTTGGAGGTGAGGTGTGGGGTTCCCTCCAGTCCCGCAATCCACGTGCTGCAAATTAATAGGAATAAAATAAGCAAAAGCGGAGAAAATTTAACACAGATCCGACGTCGACAAGCCCTTGATGGCGACAGACGAGGCAGTAGGTGGGTGTGTCATTAAGCCGCCGAGCAATTTGCAAATTTTTTGAATTAATGTGAATTTAATAACTAATAAGGCTTTAGTTGAAAACCAAAATTTTGCAGGTTCTCTGTAGTACTTAAAGAGTAGTATCACCATATAAAAATTATGTACAAAGTTAGATATTTTATTCGTAAATAATTCATTTTCGAATTTTATTTTAGCCTGTTTTTTGGATTTAATATGATCGGATAAAGTACATACTATCGTGTAACAAATTAGCACGTGCTTTAGGCAATATCTTTAGGTACATTGTATATTTTTTGTAAGACCGTACGGGTTAATAGTAAATACCGAAACCATTTGATATAGCAAAACAGTTTTTCCCGCTTCTTGTCCGCTGACTCACCTTAAGTGACACCGGCTTCTTCAAAATAAACCATCCTCCCTACAAGACCTAACGCCCAGCGATTTTTTTTTTTCTAATTTAAAAAGGACTGACAAAGATTTTTAGACGACAATGAAATAATAGCTGCCGTAAATCGTCATTTTGAAGACAAAGATAAAGAATATTCTTTTGGTGGTATAAAGGCATTATACGCAAGATATGAAAAGTGCTTATCGCGTCTTCTTTTGTTTTTAATACCTTAGGTAGGCAGAAAGTTTCACGTAAAACTGCAACCCGATTGCTTTTTTCATAGCTAAGCCTATACCGGAAGTAGCTCCCAACTGGTCACCGAAGGATTTAATGAGGCGAATTGAAGGATCTTTTTAATAACCCCACAAAAACACATACAAATCCATTGACTTACAATTATATGGACGTCGGCTCCGTGCTAAAAAGTGTCCGAACTTATAGGGCGTTAAAATCGTATACAGAGCGTCATTCAAGCTTTAGTCTTCGTTTGTTCGACTCAAAATCGAAGCAAAATTAGACAGTACTGCGATGACATTACAATTTAAATTGAACGTTTTAGCTTTTTCATATTCCTTTACATGTCACTACGTTTAAATAGGTTGACTTGGGACATTTTTTTCGTGGTTTTTGTATTAGACCCGTCGTCCATTTATTTGTAAGTCAATGTACAAATCCTATTTATTTAGTATTTTCAGAAAAAAAAAACAAACTGTGGTGAAGGGATGATCAAACATCCGAAAAAAAAAATCAATAACTTCTTATACTTATCCTTCGTTTTACCTAAGGTAATCATAAAACTAACATCTCTCAACCCCAATGTCATCCCACCCCCACACCGATCCCCCACGAATCATAATATGCAAATGGCGCCCATCACGCGTTGCGTGGTCGCTTGCGTGCCGTGCTATATCTGCTTATCTGCGAAATGGCTCAATTAGTAAAGCGTGCTTCCCCCCTGCCTTATTTAGAAACTGTTGTGTTATCACTAAAAAGGAACCCGCTAAATTATCTCACATTACACATTGACGAAAATTTTTTGATGTAGTGTATATTCTAACTTTAGAGAGCGATCAATGCTTGGGGTTTCTGTGACGGATCCGTAAGCTTAAATATTTGCGTCCTTTTTTAAATTCAATTTTAAAACTTAAACTCAATTAAAACCAAAATGGAATTTTAAAACAGGATATAAATATTTTAAAACAGTCGTTAAAACCTAAAACATGATCCCGGGATTTTTTTTTTCAAAATGGTGCTTTCTCCGTTTCTACAAAACACCGACGATATCACCATCATGAATCCATATACGGAAGACTATAGAGCACGTGCCTGATACTACGTAATTTGCTGATTCACTGTGTACGCGGTGTACAAACTTTAACACAAAGCATAAGCGGCCCTTTTCCACATGAAGTTCACAAAATACCACCACTTTTCGAAATAAATCCGCATTTTGAACACAAATTTTGTTCCAACGCATTAGATCTCAAATTGGCTCAAGAAATAACATGACGTCCTGTAGACTTACCAAAAGGGGTTGTATGCAAATCGTCGTATCGCGAATCTAAAATAGTATAAAATATGCTAAATGATTTATTGTAGATGAGATAAGATGAGATAGCAGTATTTGCATAAGTATTTTCAGTTTTGAGATAGAGGATTAGACAGGTTTTAATGACGTGGAACGAACGCTATCTTCGGAATAAATACTGGAACAAATACGTACATAATAAAGTAACATTCAAATATGGCCGTCGACTTAACAGATAAAAAAATAAAATAAAATAAAAGAATTTAGATATTAAGATTAGAAGATTAGATTATTAAAGAATTAGAAGAAGCAAATAAATGCTTAGAAATTTAAAGTGAACCGTCTCGCCCAGTTTCCATACAAAACTAATAACGACCTCCGTGGTCGAGTGGCTTGCACACGGTTTTCATGGTGTCGCCATCTCTGAGGTCCCGGGTCCGTTCCCCGACCGAGTCAGTGTAGAAAACTAACTTTTGTATATTGACTCAGGTCTAGGTGTTTGTGGTACCGTCGTTGTATCCGATTTCCATAACACAAGTGCTTTAGCTACTTACTTTGGGATTAGAGCAACGGAAATGTTGTTATATAATATTTATATTTATATAATAACATTGGTTTTTGTCATTGACACGATAACAAAAGACGCCAGTGAGAAAAGACGTTCAGATGGCACAATTGTAGCCGCAATCGCCAAATATCGTAGATTGCACTTAGATGTTGCCAAACTACTTTCTTGCAGACCAATATAAATTAGGATTTGTCTCACAATTCAGTCAGGATTTAGAAAAAGATTGTATTGTTTAAATTATGAATACGATCTAAACGATTCGTTTTGGAATATAATGAAAATATATTATTATTGGTGACGCTGTAAGAAAAATTATAAAACCTTCGATAACTCGTGAAGAGCTGCGAGATGGGTGAACTCCCAATGTTAAAGGAAGCGAAGCCGTGCTACCACCAACCTTTATATCCAAAACGTCGAAGGGCTCGTACCGCTTCACCTCTTTACAATCCGACACCACCGATAACGCCACCGTAAAAAACTTGCGTACACAGCTTTACGCTCGGCAGATATGTTTAATTAAAAGATGGTTAGTTTAAAAAGTTAGATGATGCGGATTTTTTCAGTTCGAATATTATAACGGCTTTGGCGTAGCACGGATTGACAGACATAAACTATCTGGCGTTACCAATTATAAATCACTGGATCGTATAAATCACTTGAATCGATCTTCATAAAAATCGAATTGTGATGTGCATCTCTACTTTGATCTCGGTCATTCTCGGACTAGTGTTCACTACCTAATTTCCGTGGCAATTTTTATTATTCAAGTATTCGATTTTTTGTCGTGGAATGTTGTTTAATATTTGAGTATTGTATCGTGCAATATTATTTAACAATTACACATTAATATACTTGAATTATACAAATAATAAAAATTGCCAAAAACATTAGTTCGAGAATGACCGATCTGATACTGCAATTAGGACAGTCTGCGGACTGTCCAACTTCTCAACAACAACAGAACTATATCATGTTCAAGCTCAATAAATTGTTGACTATTGAGAAGTAATTGATTTACAGATGGTGACTTTTAGAAAGTCCACTGTTTTGTATATGATTTTTTTTAATTTTAATTTAATGAGTTATTAGCACTCGTGTTACTTCTAGGTTCCAATATTGTAACGATTGATTTGTAAAAACCATAAACCATCAGTACATTAAATTTTTACTGAATTAATGATTGATGTTCAAATATTTTTTGTAAAATTACTCCACAAGTTTGTTATAATTATTAATACAAAGAGTGAACACTTAGAAAAATTCCTTTGATCCGGCCGGATTCGAACCGACGTCTCCTAGCAAACCGTGGCAGGCGCTACGTCAACTAAGCCATGAAACGACCTCACGAATGTGTCGACCTCGGCGACCTAACGGTATACATTATGGACGCTGGATGCGGAGGTCCTGGTTTCAATTCCCGGTAGAACCTATTGGGAAATAAACTTTTCTAAAATGTTTCTAGTCTGGGTATTCTGGGAAGGGCCTCAGAGTGAATTCCGTTACTCTGGTACTCACAGCACAAGGGATTCCCAAGTTTGTGACCAGGCAATTAATGCGATTGTCTGGCATATATTTTTTTTACTCGACTACGGCGAAACCAGACAGAGGGTTAATATTCTTCTTTCATAACCAAATTATGAGTCCATACAACCTCAAATTTTTTTTTTTCAAATTTTGGTTTTGATTGATTCTGCATAACAGTGAAAGTGTAGAATTAATCGCTTTGGAAAAAATATTTAGTAAAATTAAGGATACTTATACACTGAATAGTATACTGTGTCAGAACACGATTCTTAAAAATTTTTACTATAGAAAAAAAAACACAAACATACCTCGAAATTTTACAAGAAAAGAGCTTCATTCAATAGGTACTTTACGAGTGAGTTTTATTTTTTATCTCAACTGAACTAAATAGAACCCGTATAGTATACGATATACATTTTTGAAATGGCTTTAATTTCGGGCTGAGGCAGTATCGACTCTTAATAGATTTACAACAATTAGAGTCATTAAAAACAAAAACAATACCAAAAAATTTTACCGTCTATCTAAGTTCGGTCACATACATTTGTAACCATTAGCGGTACAAAAAACAGGGCCAAGTTAAATGTACCTTGTAATTTGTGGAAATCTATAAAAGTGTATAAATCAAACAAAACACACACGATTAATATCTCTATCGTATACTTAGCGAAGCAACGCGACGATAATTATGGTTTTTGGTTTGAACTTAATGTTCCCAAATTAAAAGAGTTTGGACTGACCAGAGGTGGAGATTGAAAATTACTTATAGGAGGTATTATAACGAAACTCCGAGGCCATTTAAGACTACATAATAAGTATTTTTAAGAGCACCTTTTAATCAGGTTAGATTGCACTCAAGCGTTTGTCAATTCCAGGTAATGTAGCAGAAATGTTTATTCCCCTTACAAAACTAATAACCAACCACAATGTAGAATGTAAAACAAAATTACTGCTACATAACCTACTTATCTACGAGTGATATTTATTTTCTTTACAGCTTTACTTTTTTAGCAGCAATAGAACTCCTTGTGAAAGAGCGCGTCCAGGATAGTACTGCCACCTTACCTATTTCTGTCGCCAAGGAGTAATGTCAGCGCCGTATTCCGGTTTTGAAGGGTAAAGGTGCTGCTGAATTACAGGCACATGGGACTTGTCAACTTATGTCTAAGGGTGACGGGCGCAGTACTAGTGCTCTGAGTGGCACCGTAACTGCTAAGAACAGGCGTGTAGCTTACCATCAGACGCACGACTTGTTCATCCCGTCCCTTGCTGCTATAAAAAAAAACCTATGTCCAAGACAGCTTATTCTCAGGACATTGTCCATTTCGCTCTTTGTTTTTCGCTGTAGGTATCAGATAGATCATTATTCGGTTTTACATTTTCGAAACGAAATAAGATATAAACATTCTGAAAACACTATAGATAGATTTTAGTTTGAATAACGAGATAATGTATTTATCCTCTTTTCGCTGCAATCACATTGGACTCTGTTCTTCGGATGAGTAAAAAATTAAAAAAAGCATGGTGTAGAGAAAATACGACAAAATGGCGAAATGTCCATCTATATAACATTGTTTTTAGAATATGGTTAATCTAGGCATAAAAGAACTATTATTATACCTATCAATGACATTTCTACACAAATGGTATTCAGCCAAATTATAGCGTCACCTTATCTGTTTCTGCTGCCAAGCAGTAATGTAATGTAATCATTACTGTGTTTCGTTTTTAAAGGGTAAGGGTGCTGGTAAAATTTCAGGCACACGGAACTTGTCAACTTACGTCTTTGTGATGTTAAGATCCGAGTGGCACTGCAACTGTTATGGGCGGACATATCGCTTACCACCAGGCGCACGACTTGTTCGTCCCGTCACTTGGTATGTGTCAAGTTTTATGTGCTCTTTTACTATACTAGTCCCACATAAAACTTACAAGTCCACTTATTTTAAGCTAAATGTCCACAAGTTGAACATGAAAAAATATAGCTTAATGCAGCATTTGTTTTTTTATGATACCAAGTGGCAAACAAATCGTGCCCCTGGTGATAAGTGACAAGCCTGTTCATAGCAATTGCAGCGCCATTTAAAGCATTAAATCGCAAAGGTTTGAA
>NW_020653391.1:3287813-3294090 GCF_003589595.1 Hyposmocoma kahamanoa | reverse complement strand
ATAGCAATTGCAGCGCCATTTAAAGCATTAAATCGCAAAGGTTTGAAGGGCACCGCCACTGCGCCCATCATGAATTGACAAGACCCATGTTCCCCCTTACCCTTCAAACAGAAACGCACTAACGCTCGCATAGAAATAGGTAAAGGGGCAGTACTTCCCTAGATGAAAACTATTTCACATGAAGCTCGACAGGTACTAAAACTTTTAACTACTTACTACACTGTAAATAAAAACACACCAGTGATCTAAATATAGAACATCCCCATGACGCTTATTAAAATAACCAAATATATTGGTGGTTAGATAATTTTAAATATTTCAATAATACGAAATCCCAAAACCCTAACCATACTCCAAAATGCGTTAAACTTTTTAAACGTGGCACGTATCATTATGTTTGCATTATTTTGTTCGTTTTAGCGACCCGGCGGGTCACGACGCGGTCAATTAGGGGCGATTAGCCGCCATAATTTATTGCCTGCGCGTACGCACCGGTGCTCTTTGAACCTCGAATGTCATGGCACTTTTTTCTTTGCTAGGTGCTGATTTGCGAACGCTTCTTGGTATTGCTAATTAATGGTTTTAAGATAGTCTGTTTTTATAGAACCAAAGAACAAACTTGCGTATTTACTGAATCAGGTTACTAACTTATACAAGTTCCAGTTCATTAATCCAGGTCTTTAACGATCTAGCTCATTTAGTTTATATGGTTTGTAAATATTAAATTTTAGTTAAATGTTAGTTTGTAAATTAAGCTTATATATAAATCTTTTTCAACATACTGGTTTCCATACAAAGGTTTTCTCAGCAATTTATGGTCAATCATATATAGACTTGCTAAATTATAACATAAAACTTCCTTTTGGCTTGCTGAAGTCATTTTTAGTGGTTTCAACAATTCTTAAACATACCAGTGTGAGATATGCGTTCAAGAAAGATAAATAAATAACCCGGTTCTCAAAAGCGGCGTTTCGTTGCCGGCGCCCTGCGTTGCGCCCGCGCCGCGCCGTGTGATTAGTCGCCGCCCAGCACTAAATTCACGCTTTCGTCCCAACGTCCTATACAGGGCCGGCGTTACCTCAAAATAGTATTGTAACTATAAATAAAAGATAGAATAAGTAATTTTATTTTCTCAATAATATTCGGAAATGTTTGCATTACTTTCAAAAAACGAACACGGAAAGTTTGTCTTTTATGGACATTCTTTCTGGCCAAGGACTGCAAAATAAATATGAAAATCCATTACTGTCCACTTCTATAAGCTATTAAATCTACCTCGTTAGTAATGAACTATGTAAACAGGCAAAAGAAAAACTCGCACAGCCAACTGCCAAATGTTCGTAATTTTATTTATTATATTATTTATTTTTGTATTGCATCGTAATTTTTTTTTAAAGTCGGTAAAATTAATTAAGTGCTTTGGTATTATTTTCTTCTTTTATTTGGTGGTATTGTCTATCTTCTTCTGTTGTTTTGGCCTTTTTCTAAGTTCGTCACGAAAATAAGTTCTAGTGAGAAGAGCCATAATGCAAATTCCTGCAAATACTGTGGCAAATATTACTTTTAGGAAATGAATAATTTAATATCTTTTAATTTTAATAATTATATTTAGTAATAAATATTAACTTATATTAATAATTATAACAAACTAGTGGGGTAATTTCACAAAAAATTATTGAATATCAATTCAATACAAAATAAAAATCCCAATAAGACCCATTCAGTAACTTTTTTGAACTTTCAAATCTTAGGAAATGAAACTATTTTTCGGGATTTAAATCGCGTATATTTGTTTTTTCAAACAAACCGACGTTTCGGGCCCTTTACAGGTCCTATGGTCACGGTTGACTGAAAAAAGAATATTTAAATAATAAAAATTGCCGTCTTCAACCAGTTATGTCTAATATTGATGCAAACCACCCTATTTTTTCACTATAATTACAATAGTTATTATTTAAATACCTTATTTTTAATTTTACAAAGAAAACATTCCAATTAAGCTACATTAAGTTTTACTAATTATTTTATTGAATGAATTTTTATTAAGTTCAATTTATTATTAATTAATAATATGAATTAGAATAAAGTAAAACATAATTAATTAGTACTGCAGTCTTATGTCTGTTTGGGATTTTTTATTAGAGGAAATACTGGATCCCAAACTGGTGGTACGGAGAAACCATCTTCCCTGTTGAAATTAGGATGTTTTTTAATTTCAATGGCCTCTCCTGGGTAGATAACGGACTTCTTTTGCAAGGACCTGGGGTTTGTCAAACTTCATTGAAAGTGTAGGTTTATCCATGACATGCTCGCAGACTGCAAACCTGTAAGGGGCCCGAAACGTCGGTTTGTTTGAAAAAACAAATATACGCGATTTAAATCCGGAAAAATAGTTTCATTTCCTATGTGTAACAATCGCGAAAACCTAAGAACTCGATAAATATTACTTTTAATTTTAATTGACATTTTTTTTACTGTTCCTATTATACATCTTCTTGTCTTTAACTTCTATAATTCCCTCACATTGTTTGAGAAAATCACTACATAAGCCAAGACGGGAACGGGAATTGCTTGACTCGTATTAATACCAGGCCTCGCAAGCTCTCGTCCTAGTAACTCATACTCGTCCAGCAATCCCTTACTTCCCGGCCTCTGCAATAATGAACTATTACTGGCCATGAACTCTCTGTCTTGTATAATGATACCACAACATCAACTTGTAATAATTGAGCACTGCTGAAAATTAACCTGTCTATGTAGAAGGTTTACTAAAGTCTTCGCTTGATGAGACTGCAAATCAAAGAAATGTGTCTTGATAAATGGGAGAGTGCTCGTAGGAACTTTTCGCAGTAATGCCACTGTCTCGTTTCCACCATCGCACCCACCAAAAGAGTAGAACCCAACCCCACATTTTTGATGCCAGGCATTGTAAGACCACGCTAGCATCACATTTATGGATCATATTTTTGGCAAAATTTTACCTTCTTTCACAATCGATCGATAAAACTGTCGACAACGACTACATGACTATTTAAAGCTTTATGAAAACTGGCAACACTGCAAATGTCATTTTACTCCGTCTTCAAAAGTCACACTTTTTTATCACATTAAGTGACGGAACGAAGACGTGCGCCTGATGGTAAGATATACACCTGTCCATAACAGTGGCAGTACCACTCAGAACTTTAAGATTTAAAGGACACTGCCACTGCGCCCGTTACCCTGAGATATAAGTTGATAAGTTACATGTGCCTGTCATTTCACCAGCATCCTTACCCTTCAAATCGGAACGCAGTAATGCTGACTTCACTGCTTGGCGGTAGAAATAGGTAAATTGGCAGTACTTCCCTGGACGAACTCTTTCACAAGGAACTCTACTGCTACTAAAAACACTACACTATTGCATTGGGAGATTATGCGAATGTGTGCCACACAAGACACGCGGCGGCCGCGCACACATAGAAGGCGCTCTGCTACGTTTGTATGGAGTTACCATACTGGTCTAATTATACTACGGCACTACATGCGGCCCTGCACTTATGGTCAAAGTGTGTGGTTCACGTTGTTCTCGTTTAAAGAGGCGTAGTAATGTTACCCTTGGTTTTTAGGAATGGGATAAATTGTGAGGCACGTTTGTCAAAACATTCTCGACAGTCACGACTCTCAAATGTTTTGGGCATGATATGCTTAAAAAACTTTGTATTTACATCTGTAATTTGTGAGAATTTTAAATATGCAAGTGGAAGTGATGAATGTATAAATGCATATTAGCCGAGTTCGTGATGTTATGTATGGAAACGTGGGGAAAAGTAAACCACGTTGCGTTTAAATAATTCAAGTATATCTTTATTTGTTAGATTAGCAAATTACACTTTTTTAATCGTCGCATTGATTGAACTGCTCATTCGAAAGGCAGATTTCCCTGAGAAGAATGAGTAAGAAACTCTAGGGTTTACTCTTTATAAATAAACATTTGTTGAGATTTATCATTTACAATATTTATTGCATATATTACAGACCATGGATTTTCGTCATCCAAGTAGGTACGCAGAAGTTGTAATAACTTTCAATTTTGTCATAGAAGGAATAAGTCGCGCGACTGGTGGTACGCGACACGCCTGTCCATAATAGTTGCAGTGTCACTCAGAGCTTTAAATCGCAAAGATCTGAGGGGCACTGCCACTGAGCGCGTCCCCCTGGGACATAAGTGATAAGGCCCATTTGCCTGTAATTTCACCAGCACCCTTACCTTTCGAAATTGGAACGCAGTAATGCTCACATTACTGCTTGGCGGCAGAAATAGGTAAGGTGGCAGTACTTCGCTGGACGAACTCTTTCACCCTGTATCGCAGGTGCCATGAACATACTCATAGACCATCATAAAATACACCCAAACTCACGAGAGAAGTAAATGTAGGCCATACAAATATTTCTCCGGGCCCGGGAATCGTACCTCTGCGTGGCCGGCCAGCATGGTAACCGTTCGACCACGACGGCAGTTAAAATACCCTTGTTACCCGTACATAACCAAGTGACATCACCAGCACTGGGAGAGGTACAATTATTCGTGTTACGAAAACCAGATAATGTAGCAGAAATGTTTATTCCCCTTACAAAACCAATATGGCGGACCCATAATGTAGAAGGAAAAACAAAAATTACTACTACAAGATCTAGTTATGTACGAGTAATATTTGTTTCCTTTACAAGTGTACTTTTCAGTAGCAGTGGAGCCCCTTATCAAAGTTTTCTCACCCTTTTCTATTTATAAAATATAACCTGTGAAAGTTTTGTACTAATAGAAAATATCTAAAAGCTTGTATGTATAAGTGACCGTCATTTCCTTTCTTATGGCGAGACATTCCAGCGCGAGCCTACATTTTAGGTGAAGTGTGAAGGGCCCCCCTCGCGTCTCGCGTTGAAAATTAATTCAAATAAAGTAAGAACCGACGGAGAAAATTTGGCACATATCCGACGCCGACAAGCGGCCGATGGCGACAGACGGGGCAGCAGGCAGTATCAAATTTCAAAATCAAATTTTGGAACAAATGTGAATTTAATAAGCATAGACCTTCATTTAAAAACCCAAAATTAGCAGGTTCTCTGTAGTGTTTAAAGATAGCTCTTTACAAAAATCGTATCGCCTTACGAAAATTACGTGCAAAATTTTTTGGACTTTTATTTTGGCCTATTTTCAGGATTTTGTATGATCAGGTAAAGAACATCCTTTCGTGTAACGAATTAGCATATTCTTTAGACAATATCCTTAGGTTGTACACATAGATATAGAAAAAAAGGGGAGATATGTAATGACGCTATGTAAGATCGGGTACCGATGTCGCCACTTTTTAGCTTGTGTGCAATTCAAACTTTACGCTCTATTATCTACTACCATAACTTAAAGATTTTGATTGGGTAGGGAAACGAAAACGTGAAAACGACATAAAACAATTATAAAATTTAACAAAATTAAACTTACATTCCCTTGAATAAGAGTTATATTACAATATTTCAGTATTTTTTCATCCTGGTTCAGCCATTCAACAACAGGTGGCATTTTAGTAAAAATACTACTAGTTAGTATATAATAGCTATTACACGTTAGATCGCGCTGAAACTCATTTTTCGTTACACTAAGAACTCACGGAGCGGTTTTCATCCGCGTCTGCCGCGGGACCGCGGCATCTGTAGAATGTAACAGTTAAGTATGTGAAATTAGTAGCACATTTCACGGCGCGTTTTACGCCTGTAGTGGTGACGGTTGTTTGCGGTTGCCGTGGCGCGGCGGGGTAATAATAGAACCGCGCAGAACGCGATGACCTGTGGGCTTGGCGGCCGTCGTCGCCCGCACACTTTGGCGGTCGGTTCAGGCGCAATGTGGTGCAGGCGCACGCAGGGTAAGTTCTCTATTAACCGCGTGACTTGCAATTAACTCCCACTAACTTCGTGCCCGCAAACACGGCAGCTACGTGCCCGCACAAACTTGCAGGATCGTAAGTATTGAAATAAAACCGCTGTCTAGCAGCACCGGCGGGCGCGGATGGAAACCGCTCCGTGAATTGTTAACCTTATTAACCTTAAACTGACGCCACTCAACGAGGGATGTGGTCCTACCTAATTGATAGTTGGAAGCCATGTGGCTGTTTTTAATATTTAAAAAAATATTCCATTTTTCATACTATATGTACACTGGTACTGGTGTATTATTAAATTAATATAAATTATTATTATTTTCTTAATGGCGGCCACTAGGCTTGGACCAGTGTCAGTTTTATAA
>NW_020653391.1:3264473-3287413 GCF_003589595.1 Hyposmocoma kahamanoa | reverse complement strand
TATTATGTTAATGATGTAATATTTTACTCCTATTGGTGAAACTATGCTTAATATTTTTTCCGTACCAACCGCCTTCATTTGAAAGCTATCAAATAACTTTAAGTTATAATTAGTCTAATACGCGACGAATGAACGTCCTACACAATTTATACAACACTGTTATACACCTTAGTATAGCTAATAGCCAAAATCGTATTTCATAGTCAATCTATTATTTTAGAACGTATATTTTACATACGTAATCGCTTGCAATTGCTCCGTTAAACCGTAGACTATGTTATGCGATGTTTTTGTGATGAAAAGTTTCTAACGCCCACTCATACGAATGTCGATGGTATAAATGGTTAGACTACTTACACTGAGGACTTTGCGCTTTAGGTTAAACTACCATAGAAATACCAAGTATCTAATTTCAGTGGCAATTTTTATTATTTAAATATCCTTTTTTCAGTCAATTTCAGTCGTTGGTTTGTTTGAAAAAACAAATATACGCAATTGAAATCCGGAAAAGTAATTTCATTTCCGATGTATAACAATTGCGAAAACCTAAGAACTCGATATTGTTTTTTATTTATTTATTTTTCGAAAAGTTTACATTTTACAGAAGTCTATCTCCCGCCAAACTGGTAACAGTTTTTAAACTTTTATTGAATTGATATTCAATTACTTTTTTGTGAAATTACTCTACTAGTTTGTTGTTGGCTAAAAAGTCGTTGAAAGACCAAATACATTCTGCTAACTAAAATGCGGAAACGTCATAAATAAAAAACCATAACCCACTTTTAGAATATTGAAATTGTTTGATGATATTGCAGCTGCAGGTACATCGTTAGGGTAAGTCCCGATAAGTCAAACACGTTAACTATTTTTAAAAGAGAATTTTGTGTTCTATCTTTTTCTATTTAAAACGGATATTTGACCATTTGTTACTTAGACGCATTTTAGTTAGTGGACGGCAGCATTGCACCAAATACATACATGTGATTTTTTGTGTTAATATAAAAAATACGTGTTTCCAATTATTTTTTTGGCGTTGAAATTTTTTTATCTTGCCTAAGTGGGCGTTGAACCAAAAAGTTTGGGAACGTAAACTAGCACGAGGTTTTTCTACATCATCAAAGCCAAGACGTAAACGTGGTTAGGGCGACAAATCTTCGATGAAATTACTAAACTAGTTTATTATAATTATTAATAATTATAAAGATCGAACACTTAGAAAATTCCTCCGATCAGGCACGGTATACTGAAGGCGCTAGTTCGTATTCAACCGGATCGAAAAATTTTTCTTAGTGTTCATTTTTTGTATTAATAAATTATAACATCTATTTAACTAAAATATTCCTCATACAATCTTAAGTTCAAACTCTACCGATCAATCGATCGCCCGCAGCTGCGCACGCGTGCCGTCGCCTAATAACTAGTAATAATAACGTGTAAGTAAGTACTCGCATGTAGTAATTATCAATCGACACCGTTATTCGATCGCTATCGAAACAAGACTTGTTAAAACCAGGTCGGTAAAAGTCTTGACACTAAATCATTTTAATAGGCTTTTATAATAAACAAAAAATTGCGTCAATTATTTCATTCGATCTTTCATTCTATAGATAATTTAATAATTATCTATAGAATGAAATTTATCTAAAAGGATGAGTTGACCATGATCATGCATTAGCATGATCCTTTTTTTTTTGTGATTTGATACCGAGTGACAGGACGAAGAATTCGTGCGCCTGACGGTCATCGACACGCCTGTCTTTAGCAGTCGCAGTACTAGTCAAAGCTTTACATCATGTCGATTGTCAAATCCATTCAACAAGATGGTAAGCTTTACAGAATTTGCCACCGTTAAGATAAGAAGATGTTGATGGAAGGAATGTGTACCTAGACTGAAAAATGTATTCTGACTGCCATTAAGAGGGTTACCTATCAGAAGTCCGAAACGACATTTTCCAGAAATAACATTTGCTCGAATTTTCATAACCTTGAAAGTAATTTTGAGAGGAAAATGTTTTTTTCTTTTAAGTCTAACTTAACCTAACCTAACCGAACCTATTCGTGTCTTTGCGATAAACATCCGACATATCCTGAAAGAACAATGGTTTCGTTATAATTCGGTTTACGGGGTAATGAAAATTCGAACAAACGTTATTTCGGAAAGAATAAATTCGAGTTTGTGATAAGTTACCACTGAAGAGATGTCCATGTCTATCACTGGACGTTAAGAAGTCTCATGCAAATAATTCACAGAACCTTATCTAAAACCTTTTCGTAATCATAATTGCTAGCCGGGATAGCGATAAATCGTGTGCCTGCGCAGCGTTCACGGTATCGCCACAACGGTTGATACGCTTAGACGCGGTGCTTGTTTTGCCCGAGCATAGTACATTTTCTTTTATATTTGTCTATATTTCATGAACAGAATTACGAACACTCTCGACAGTTGTGTTATGCATTACTTTCGTTTAACACTAATTATTATCTAAATAATAACGCACACCCACACTCAACATAGCCCCGCACTTGGGAAACCCTGTGTCGCGGGTGTCATGGACACACACATAGACAACCACAAATTACACCCAAACTCACGAGAGAAATAAATGTAGGTCATACAAATATTTCTCCCGGCCCGGGAATTGAACCTGGGACCTCTGCGTGGCAGTCCGGCATGGTAACCGTTCGGCCACGGAGGCAGTTTAAATAAGTAAATATAAGTCAGTGTTCAGCTCAACATGCTGTTGAATCATTATCGACGGTGAGCCTTTCACGTTAGTCGGAACCATGTCAGCATAGAGCAAAAGTAGCTGAAAAAGGTAAACATATCTGTTATTTGATTTTTTATTCGGGACTTAATCACGTATGAAACATATTTTATTTACCTCGACATTTCGGACTTATTGCAACGTCCATGTCTCGAAGGGACGGAAATGTGCGAAAATCGTGAAAGTTTAAATCAAAGTATCCACATCTGGTTGATACTCGAAAAATAAAAAACGCTTTTGATGCGCGTCGGCAAGATATTATGGAACACCATTAACTCAGTCGACAACCTGATCTTGATTTTACAATCTTTACAGAGTGTGGTCAAGCCCATATTTAAAGAGAAGAGGGGGTCTCTTGGGAGGGTCGCTTTTGCCAACAAAATAAAGTCTACGAAATTATTATCATAGTATAATAAGAACAGGTAGGACAACTCCCGCCTGTTCGGCGCATTAATGCCTACCTACATTTCGCTCGGAACGCAGGGTTGACACTTTATATTTTAGTTGTACCTACAGATTGTAAATATATTATAGATATACTATATAGATATATATTGTAGATATACGAAATAGAAGTTAAATGCCGAATAATTCTGAATTTGTGACTTTTGTTGAAACAACCATAAACACGTAGACGTGTTTCTCGGTGTTTACAAAAATCACATCAAATTGTCTACAATTTGATGTGATTTTTGAAAGCACCGAGCGAACGCTTGAAACCAATAATTGGGTAATTATCAGGTTAGTTTTCTCTACCTAAATTCGGTGGCAATTTTAATTATTTAAATTTTCTAGAATATTACCATGGAGTATTATTTCATATTCGAGTATCCTGCAATACTATTAAATATTTCAGGAAAAGAAATTAGGTAAAGAAAAGTAACCTGAAAATTATCGAATTAATGGCGCGTGGGACAACCCGCGCTATGCAACGCGAGTGCACCGCGAGATTATGCGAATGTGTGCGTTGGTACAAGCCGCGCTGCTACGTTTGTATGGAGTTACCCTACTTGTCTTATTAAGTTATTATACTATATAACGATGCAATATAATAACGTTTAAGCTGCTGTTTGTTTGAGAACATACAACCTCAAATGGCTTTGGATGATTCCTCGTAGCACTGAAAGTGTTACAATCACTTTAGACAAAATATATGGTAAAATTGAGGATATACTCGTACACTGATTAGGATACGGTGTGAAAACACGATTCCTAAACATTTTCATGATTAAAAAAAAACACAATTTTTCCTCGAAATTTACAAGAAAACCGCTGTATTCAATTGGTACTTTTTTATATCGAATGAACTGAATACAACACGTATAGTATACGATATACATTTTTCAAATGGTTCTAATTTCGTTAGTACAAAAATAAATTCTGAAATAAAGCCAGTGTCCCTGCCGTTCGACCTACGCAATAGAACCGTTTCAGTACGGGAAAAATTTGAATTCCAGATAAGGTAGTATCGACACTTAATTCTCAACGACATGTGGAGTCCCCAAACCGCATTAGACCAGCATGGTGGATTAAAACCCTCCCTTTATAGAAGATGCGGTTGGAAAATATGACTTTATTCCTACCGAAATGACGGCTTTGCTACATACATGCTATATAAGTATGTATGTAGTTATTTCTGGTGCGTACATCCCATAAGCAACCGCATCTTCGGAGTGGCATTATTCAAATGAGCGCCGGCGGCGGCGGCGAAGGGCTTGCGCACGCGCTGCATGTAATGCGTTTGTACTTCTAGCGTTTGATACTGCTCAATTTATTGCAGAAACCGTCGTGTACTTCTTAACTTTCTGAAATCTTAACAAAACATCTTGCAGATAATACAGAGACTTTCTTTGTTTATTACCAAGTCGTGCGCCTGATGGTAAGCGACACGCCTGTCCTTAGTAGTTTGTGCCACTCAGAGCTTTCAAGAGAGCGCAAGTCCCAGGTGTCTATAATTTTACCCGCACCCTTACCATTCAAAGCCGCAATGCAGCAATGTGTAAAGTGACATTACTTCCATGGAGAAACTCTTTCACAAGAAGCTCTTCTGCTACTCAATAAGTAAACATAGTAGTCGTAGATAATGGCACATCTTTTGGATAACCTATGGAGGTACATACCACCTGGACGTAAATATTACACACTTTGTGTAATAAGGTCACATCTGCACATGACAACTTTTCAGGAGAGCGGTTAAAATTCTACTAACGAAATTAGTCCATATCTTTTTATACTTAAGTAGGATAGTTATAAAATTTCGCATGTACATAATTTGTTTTATGTAATTCGTATAACTTTTGTGTGATAAAAGCATTTTTGACGTATGACATGTGAATTTATTGTGGCAACAGTACAAAATATTATTAACACATTTCAGTGAGTTTACGTTTTTAAAGGCAACGAAAATTTCCGGTTTAATCTTGTAATATCTTTTGGTTCCTTTTTCTAAGCTGGATATCTGTATGCAGGATACGGTTGCTGGTGGAAACATCGTTTCTAATCGAATGTCATTATTCAAACGAGCGCCGGCGGCTTCGCAGCGACGCACGCGCGGCTGCGTCCTGTGTTTTCAAGTTATTATAATTATTCTGCTATTATGGTATGATAGCGATTTTTACTTTATTGGAAATATCGTGCAGTGTTATTTCTGATTTAGAAAAAGGAACCCGTTGCTAAGTTAATGTGGCTAATTACTTATGTAGCCACATACAGGTTGAATTCTGCCAGCACCCGGGACACCCTGTCACGGGATTTCAAATCTTGCTCAAGTGCTTGTATACATATATGCGTTTAATTGTTAACCTTTTATGCAATCAAGAGGACATCAAGCTTTGAACTTTCGGCAGTTTTTATTGCAAGCAGTATAAAGTTCAATTTAAATCCTAAACGTCAACTTTGACGTCTCTGTACCTTTATTAATAACTCAATAAGGTACCATGTGGCCATAAATTAAAAATGCCTTAATTAAATGAAAATCATAATATAAATAATACGCACTACACGAAACAAATTCTGGTATATATGAAGTACCTACATATATTCTGGTATGAATATTTTAGTGGCCATCTTACCTATTTCTGCCGCTAAGTAGTAATGTGAGCATTACTGCGTTCCGGTTTTGAAGAGAAAGGGTGCTGGTGAAATTACAGGCACATGGGACTAAGTCAAAGTCAAAGTCAAAGTCAAAGATGATTTATTCCATAGGTAAAATAAATTTACACTTGAAAACGTCACATTTAAGGTACTGCTCGTTCACTACGCTGACCTCCCTGAGAAGAACGAGCAAGAAACTCTAGGGATTGCTCTTTTCAAATAAACTTAAATGCTATGGAATACATTTTGAATCAAATTTGTGTGGATTCAGGAGCCATGTCGTCTTTCCATACATCTTTATCTAACACGTAGTCTTCAATTTTGTAATATGATTTTTCGATCAAAATATTTTTAATGTAGTTTTTAAACTTAGGAAATGATAAACTTAATATATGCTCCGGAATCTTATTGTAAAAACGTATAACTTGTCAACTTATATCTCAGGTTGAGGGGCGCAGTGGCAATACCCCTCAGATCTTTGCCATTTAAAGCTCTGAGTGGCACTGCAACTGTCGCTTACCATCAGGCACACGACGTGTTCGTCCCGTCACTTGGTATTATAAAAAAACAAACGAAATTTTACAACTTTCATAAATAAGGATAAAAATGTCGTTTCGTTAATACAACCTTTAAATATTTCTCCTGAAAAGCAATTTGCAGACGTGGCCTTATTACACCTAGGGTGAGAAAAAAACGATAACTGCGTAGGTAATGTTTGTATTCCTTTCCTTTATCCACTAGTACAAGGCTTGTATTAGGCGTATAATTTTCCTGTTGTTCAGATGTTAGAACAACAGGAAAATTTCGGAGGAAATCGATCTTATCAGACCTAGTTCATTAAACTTCTTAGAAGTTATGATTAACCAGCACTGAAACAGCGTTGCAATATTACAGTAATACGATTAAGATTATTTATTTACTTTTAATAAATAATTAGTAACTATACCGGAGACAATAAGTCTTAGATCCATTCCAAGAAAAAACCCTGAGGAGCCATCTCGATAAAGTGGCAATAAAACAAGACATTGAAGCCCATCAATTACAACCGTCTATTACAAAACGACTAACCAACCAGCAAATAGTACAAGTGCATAACGACATAAGGACCCACACGTCCGTCCCCTGCGACCGCCGAGAGCATAATGTGCGCGGTAATTCTAAATTCAAAATTGAAGAAGTTACGAGTCGCGCACGGGCCCGGTGTTGCCAGTTATATAATTAGAAAATGAAAGGGTGGCGCGCATGCTGCCCCGGGCGCGACCACTACTATCGCTCACCATCGAGACTGCAGCACTAGTGACGGGGTATTATCGATTATCTGGGTATTATCGATGACGGATGTAAGCGGTACGTGGAGATGACATGTTTGAATTTATGGATAGTAGAACAGCAGACTTGTAATTTTACTAAAGAAAGGTATAATGTTTGAAAAAATAAGCTTTAGAATACAAGAATTTTTTTCTCTGAGAAATGTAGTTAACAAAGAAGGTGTCATAGTGTAAAATAATACCTTCTTTTAAAATATATTACAGGTACATTTCACCAAAGCTTGGAATGCGAATTTCTTGTTTTACTTTGCATGCATTTAAACAAAATTTATAAAATAGCATGAATTTGAATTTAATTATAAATTATAAAAAATATGGAGCAAAAAAATATAACAAACAATAATTAAAGTTTATATTTTATGTTATCAAAAAAAAATCATTAATATTGTAGTAGCATTGAGCATCTAACAAATTATGCAATTTCATTTTAAATTGTCTACAATTAAGTTCTTTTATAGCATCCAGTAATTTATTAAATAATTTCTGCTAACGCAAACACCGTTCTATTGTAAAATTCCAAATTAGAGCGTTCTGTGAACCGTATTTCTATTTTATTTCTTAGGTTTCTAGGATATCTAGTTTCGACTAAACCAAAGTTGCCTAGATTTTGTTTGACAAATACACAGGCCTCATAAATGTACATGGAAGGTATTACATTTACAAAAATTGAAGATACTTACGAACCCTACCCGCAACTCTCTCGCTGACCCACACCAAACATGACCCTGACACATTTCTTCTGGGTTTTAAATAGTGACAAAACAGCGTTGCAGCAGCAATACCCGAGATGATAAACATTTCCTCATTTCTGCTCTGTTGTATCAGAAATGTTATAAAACAGACCTACCTATTACAAGTATCATGGGTACGCATAAATATCCATACCCTAACCCTTTATACAATAAAGCCACATGTGATTATATGTCAAATTGCTTTTATCATACGAAAGTTATAAAAATAATGCAAACTACATGAAACAAAATATGTATACATATGTGAAATTTTATAACTCTTCTACTAAAACATAAAAAAGTTATCGAGTAATTTCGTTTGAAAAATCTTTAAATCATTGTCCTAAAAAGTTGTCATTTTGCAGGTGTAGCCTTATTGCATCTAGGGGCCAAACAAAAATACTTATAAGATTAAAAAAAAAACGTGACAAGAGACTAGAAAGTCGACAGATTGTGCTACGTCGTAAACATATTTATTTTAAAGCCCCCCTAAAAATGAGGGAAGAAATTGGTAAATGAGTATGGTGGAGTGTCGAAGTCGCGATTGCAGAAAAAAATGGTATGAGATTACCTGCAATCTCGCTATAAAGTGGCAGGCGCTCTTACTCACCTAATTGAGATAAAAGATCCACACTCAATCTCATTTTAAAATAAATTCAGTTTAGAAAAGTAAAAAACGTAGACTTTATATTTGTGTACTACAGATGACACCACTGAAACAAAACCAAATTTAATAATGAGAACAAATAAAAAAATATATAATAACAAAAAATTTAAATGAAAACATACTATCTAACTATTACATGACATCTAAACTATTATTTCTAATTAATAGTGCCAGACAAAACCATACCAATTGCCTGATCTCGAACTAGAAACTTCACTATACCATGAATACCAGAGTAACGGAATTCAACTCCGGGGCACTACCAAGAACACACAGACCATGACCAATTTAGAAAAAAAGCATTTCCCGCATTGGTGCCGTCTAAAATTGAACTCGCCATGTTTTCATTTAGCACCTACTGTGTAATCAATCGTTATATAAAATAGAAATATATAACATAAGATAGTGACAAAGTATTTATAGAAAGCAAAATATAACACATTCAAAAATTTGTGCACACTGTCACAACTTAGGACGTATTAACTGTCATTTTTAAAGTACAAATTTGTATGCTGTATAAATTAACTTAAGACAGGATGATGAATCTTTATTGAAAAGAATATATGACACATAGGATGTCTTTACATCTCAATGGATTACAAAAATTACGCAAAATTCTCATAGGATGTACTCTAAGTGAATTTAAAGTCAAATAATCTTTATTGCATAGGTAAGCAAATTACACGTGAAATCGTAATCATATTGATTAAACTCTACTGCTCATACCTTAAAGCAGATTCTCCTGAGAAGAATTACTATGTAGTTATAAGAAAGGTTACTATGTAATGAGTAAGTACTAATGAGATAGAGTCAATTTCATCGATATAAAAGCTCCTTGCATCACTAACATAAAAATATACTCCCCAACCCCGGGGCAAAATGGCAACATTCTTTATTTTCGAATATTAATAAGCGGCCGGCATTACACCGTATTTCACATCATGTAATCACATCTCTTTCTACCACATCGTTAATCCGACAGCCTATCTCACTCCAGCCCTCAAAATTCGAGTCTTTTTGGTGCGAGACGGTAAGCCCTAACGAGTGTAACTGTGTTATTTTTATTATAATGCATGAATAATAATTATTATAAAAATAAATTTGTGGCTGGCAGCACCTGTGTTTTTCGGATATCAAACGAAATCTTTACAGTCTAATAATCTTTTAATCATATGTACGATGCTTATGTTATAATTTTATTTAAGATACTAAATAAAGGAACGGACAAGTCGTGCACCTGGTGGTAAGTGACACGCCTGTACATAGCAGATGCAGTGCTACTCAGAGCTTTAAATCGCAAAGATTTGAGGATACTGCCACTGTGCCCGTCACCCTGAGACATAGTACTATAGTTTAGTAGCACTAGAGCTCCTTGTCACTCTGTCTGTACTTCCCTGGACGAACTCTTGTCCAGGGAAGTACTGCCACCTTACCTATTTTTGCCGCCAAGCAGCAAAGTGAGGCACATGGGCCTTGTCAACTTATGTCTTAGGGCAGCAGGCAATGAATGGTAAGTAGGAGACTCACGTAACCTTCTGTCTGTCTCCCCAGACGGAAAGTATCCATGTTGGATTTCCCCGCGTTAAAAAAAAAGATAAGTTAAGTGACACAGTTCTATACAAAAATATTTATAATTAACTCTGGCGTTGACCCTGTTTACCGTAATCGTTGTAACAGAATAAAATAGAAGTCGTTATAAAACTCCAATCAAGAATGCACAGTAAAATCGGATTGTAGGATTTCCTATTGTAAAACCAGATACTGTTCTTTATTACCCCAATCAGCCTGTACAGTTGAACGTTACTTGTAGAAAATGTTGTATTGTTTTATTTCTTATTATTTACATCCTGCAGTGGGATATAGATAGATATACCTATAGATAGGTACACAAAAACTGTACATAAGCAACTTAGAACTATTGTAGGCAAAGGCGGCCTTCTCACTTGTCAACAGCAGTCTCTTCCAGACAACCTTTGAGGCAGTAGAAAACTATACAAATTGAGAGGGTACATTTTTGAATGCAAATCCAAATTGTATTATGTATCGAGTTCTTAGGTTTTCGCGATTGTTACACATAGGAAATGAAAGTATTTTTCCGGATTTAAGTCGCGTATATTTGTTTTTTCAAACAAACCGACGTTTCGGGCCCTTTACAGGTCCCATGGTCACGGTTGACTGAGGTGGTACAGTCTTCAACCAGTTATGTCTAATATTAATGCAAACCACCCTATTTTTTCACTATAGTTACAATAGTTATTAATTAAATACCTTATTTTTAATTTTACAAAGAGAACATTGCAATTTACGCTACATTAATTTTTATTCTATATTAATAATAAATTAAACTTAATTTTTATTCTATATTAATAATAAATTAAACTTAATAAAAATTCATTCAATAAAATAATTTGTAAAACTGAATGTAGCTTAAATTGGAATGTTCTCTTTGTAAAATTAAAAATAAGGTATTTAATTACTAACTATTGTAACTATAGTGAAAAAATAGGGTAGTTTGCATTAATATTAGACATAACTGGTTGAAGACTGTACCACCTCAGTCAACCGTGACCATGGGACCTGTAAAGGGCCCGAAACGTCGGTTTGTTTGAAAAAACAAATATACGCGATTTAAATCCGGAAAAATATTTTCATATCCTTTGTATTATGTTTTTTTTTATTTATATTTTTATACGCTATGCCAAGTAAGCCACGGAACGATCCAGCTTCTTGCATGGTTTGCTAGGAGACGTCGGTTCGAATCCGGCTGGATCGAAGGAATTTTTTCTAAGTGTTCGATCTTTTTATTGAACTACTGGAGTAATTTCACAAAAAATAATTGAATATCACTGTGGTGAAACATTCTTACATTAAATAACAAAGCGTAGTAAGTGGAGGTCCATAGTCTCTGCTTACCCCGGCGGGAGACAGGCGTGATATGTATATTTATTTTTATGTGTGCTGTTCATCCCTATCTAAAATTCAAATTAGAGATTTTTTTTATATTGGCAACTGACGGGACGAACAAGTCATGCGCCTGGTGGCAACAAATGACACGCCTGTCCATAACATACTTGTTGCAGACTATGACCGTGCCAGAGGATATACTTACGCAATAGGTTTACCACCACAATTATTCAAATCAAATCAAATCATTTATTTCTTTGTGATACACAGTTTATAAAGTTGTTACAAGAATGAATTTTGAATCACTGTGGTCCGCCTTATGGCATACAAAGTTTTCTTAGTTTTAGTAATTCTCATGCAATAATTTGTAATAATATTATAATAATGCAGTCCAATTAATGCAACCTAATACTAATGAAACATAATAAAAATAGTAAAATAATCAATAACAAATTTAATAATATGAAATGTAAATTTTGTAAGAAATCTTCAATATTATAGAATGTCCAATCATTTAGGTAATTAAATAATAATTTCTAAATTCTGCACAATCGTTGCAATTCTTAATTTCAAGTGGAAGTTTGTTATATACCTTCGTAGCCATTACTATTACACTCTTTTCAAGTAGAGCGGTTTTACATGATCTACTTTTCAGTTGATGAGAACTGCGGGCTCGTGTGACGAATTCAAATAAATGAAGATGACGCTTTACGAAAAGTGAAATTTCAAATATATATAAGCATGGTAGAGTTAGTACTTTCAAATTTTTTAAATGTGGTTGACAGCTAACTGTTTTTTTCAAGCCGCATATAGCCCGAATACATCTCTTTTGAGCGTTGAATATGCGTTCAATGTGCGGTGCATTTCCCCAAAAAATGATTCCATACCTAAGGTTGGTTGCTACATAACCATGGTAGGCGGTCACTAAAGCGTTTATATTTACTATTTTCGATAGCCTAAACAATGCATAAGAAAACTTTAGTAACTTACCACATACATATTCTAGATGTGTTTGCCATTTTAGATTATTATCTATATGTAAACCTAAGAACTTTATTGTCATTGTTTATTTTTGTTTATTCTAACTATA
This sequence comes from Hyposmocoma kahamanoa, assembly GCF_003589595.1. Taxonomy (NCBI): domain Eukaryota; kingdom Metazoa; phylum Arthropoda; class Insecta; order Lepidoptera; family Cosmopterigidae; genus Hyposmocoma; species Hyposmocoma kahamanoa. The sequence continues at coordinate 3,274,835 of NW_020653391.1, read as the reverse complement.
TCGGTTTGTACATGTTGTAGGCAGCAGATATTTATTTACACTCAAGCCGCAGCCTGCCGCACTGACCCACTGCGTGATACGGACTTCAGACATCGCAAATGAAAGCAAATATTGTCATAACTCAAAAATAGTGGAAATGAGAAAAACTTACGACAAACTAGAGTCGACCCCAACTACCATATCGTTCGATATCAAGTTTTAATTAACTGCCTCCGTGGCCGAACGGTTACCATGCCGGACTGCCACGCAGAGGTCCCAGGTTCGATTCCCGGGCCGGGAGAAATGTTTGTATGGCGTACATTTATTTCTCTCGTGAGTTTGGGTGTAATTTGTGGCTGTCTATGTGTGTGTCCATGGCACCTGCGACATAGGGTTTCCCTAGTGCGGGGCTATGTTGAGTGTGTGCGTTATTTATTATTTATAGATTAGAAGTTCTATATAAAATCTGTGAATATCTCAGTGTGGATATGCGAATCAGGTTGTGCGATACGCTTATTCTTTCTAAATTAAATTACGCCGATACAGTGATGGGTGAATGTATTTTGGTTCGGACTAGGAAAGTGATACAGCGTGTCCAAAATGCTTGTGCACGTTTCTGTTTCCCTGTTCCCCGTCGATCTCGAATTACCCCGTTTTTAAACAAATTTAACCTTCTGAATATGGATGCGCGACGTAAGTTGCATCGTGCTACTTTACTTTTCGGATTGATTAAAAATCGTGAGCCTTCATACCTGTTCGAAAAGCTTACGTTTTCCCACACCGCACGGCTGCCTTACGTGGTAGCTTCCGTTTTGCTGCCACGAAATGTTGGAACGACATTCCACCACCAATAAAAAATTGCAAATCTGTTGCCTCCTTCAAAGCATCTGTTAAGAAATTTTTATTCTCTTCTCAGGTGTTTAACAGCACTGGCAGTCGTGCTGTGTCTTCTACGTTTTACTGCTAGCTTTAATATACCAACCACAAACACATGAGAACACAATAGACGCACAATCAGTATTGGTTTTATTAAATCCCACCTACTCTACACGTACACCCATTTGTATAGCATTCTTTTGTACTTTTTGTGTTGCATTTAAGTCTTGATTTACGCCTAATTGAGTTTTATTGTATTTTTTTAAAAATTCGTTTATCTGCTTGGACGAAGCGACATCATCATCCTTGTTTCATCATCAGCTTCATTGAAAACCAGCGTAACAAAGAGTTTTCACACGTCTTGTTACAAAAAGCTGAGTGGTGTAATTCTTTTATTTTGTATTTATCATAACATTGTTTTATTTTTGTTATCATTCTGTTATTTGGTAAATTTGTGACAAAATATGTACATATATTGTTTAAGTTTACCAAATAAACTACTTTTCTTTCTTTCTTTTTTCTTTTAAAATTCCCGGTATTTTGAGTACCACAGCAACGAAATTCATCCAAAAAACAAATTAACTAAATTGGAAATGCAACAAAGTTTCTTTCATTTCAAATTTCGCTACGGCAAAAAGTTGTTAAAAACCTAAAACAATGATCCGCAACAAGCACAAAGAAAAATTCGTAAGGCAGAAGACCTATTTCAAGCCCCTGAGGAAGATTTCTCAGTTCCTGAGACCCGTGAAATGTAACATCCCCTTACAGGATGCAGGAGTTTATAAGTTTGACTGTGAGTACGGTCTCTCTTATATTGGACAAACAAAGCGAAGTATTTGTGCCCGCGTCAAAGAACATATAGCTGATGTCAAACACCGTCACGTAAACAAATCTGCAGTCTGCGAGCATGTCATGGATAAACCTACACATTCAATGAAGTTTGACAAACCCCAAGTCCTTGCAAAAGAAGTCCGTTATCTACCCAGGATGCTGCGAGAGGCCATTGAAATTAAAAAACATCCTAATTTCAACAGGGAAGATGGTTTCTCCGTACCACCAGTTTGGGATCCAGTATTTCCTGTAATGAAAAATCCCAAACAGTACTAATTAATATGTTTTACTTTATTCTAATTTATATTATTAATTAATAATAAATTGAACTTAATAAAATTTCATTCAATAAAATAATTTGTAAAACTTAATATACCGTAAATTGGAATGTTTTCTTCGGAAAATTAAAAATAAGGTATTTAATTAATTAATAACTATTGTAACTATAGTGAAAAAATAGGGCGTATTGCATCAATATTAGACATAACTGGTTGAAGACTGTACCACCTCAGTCAACCGTGACCATGGGACCTGTAAAGGACCCGAAACGTCGGTTTGTTTGAAAAAACAAATATACGCGATTTAAATCCGGAAAAATAGTTTCATTTCTTAAATGAACTTAGTTTAGATTCGTGACATTATGCAATGTCTTCGGGCTAGACTTCCGAACTGTTGTCTGGGTAGGGTCCGTTTAAAATGCTGATTTCCATTTCTAGGTACCCCATCCATTCCTCTAAGCAAGGAATTTTAATTTAACTTTTCCACATACATTTTTGTGATACAGTGCATCTTGTAGGCCCTATGCGAGTGGGAAAATTACCAAACAAAAAGTATTGAACCTATACCATAATGGAGATTGTCATGATTACACAGTTAAATCAAGTCATAAGTTAACAAAAGAATTATCGCACATACATGTAGGTAACCGAATATTATCGTAACTCATAATGGGGGTATTGAAACAACAGGATTTGAAAGTTAAAAAAGTTTGTCAATGGGAACCAAAAAATTTATATTCTCATTTAGAAGTGGATAAATAAATATTAACTTATATTAATAATTATAACAAACTAGTGAGGTAATTTCACAAAAAATATAGAATATCGATTCAATACAAAATAAAAATAATCTATTCGCAATAAGACCCATTCAGTAACTTTTTTGAACTTTCAAATCTTGTTTTGTCAATTCCACCATTTTTGTTAGTTACTACAGTTTTTTGTTTCATGTGCGTTATATAGAAGCAACATATTAAGTGTTAAATCGATAATAGCTTCACTTTTTAACCGACTTTAAAAAGGAGGAGGTTCTCAATTCGACTGTTTTTTTGTGTATGTTACACGATTACTCCGGCCGATTATTTGTGAGCCGATTTTGAAGATACTTTTTTTGTTGAAAAGGGCATACTTCAGTATAGGTCTCATTTAAATTTGAACAAAATATTCCACCTCAAAGGGGGGCAAAGTAGGGGATGAATCCGGTTTCGCGCACTTTCCGGTCACCGATTTCAATAAAACTTGGCAAATAGATGTGATTCCACGAACTTTTCTGGTCGATTTTTTTTTATGAAAGTTACGTTTAATTGAACAATTAGATCACATAACTTCTTGTGCGTTCTGCTCGCTGTGTCTTCTTATAGTGTGTATTACCATTATGAACAAATTACTTTAAGGAATTAATGCACATAGACTGCATAACACCTCTTCACTCTCGTTTATAATAAGTAGACAACTAAATATATTATAAAAAAATATCCCATTATTCGCAATAAAGATCCATTTAGTAATTATTGAACCTTCAAATTGTGTTTCTGCAATTTTTCCATTTAGGAGTTACGACATTATTTGGTTTCATGTACGACATAATAATAATAATAATAATGACACAAACAACCAATCCAATTATCAATTATTCAATCAAGCATTCCCGGCTTTACAAAGTTATGAAATGTAGAATTATTACTAGGGAATGGGAAAGTAGACACTCACTCAGATGTACGGGAATGATTAAAAATAAAGCACCAATAAGACGCTGACAAGTAATAACATGTTAACCAACACAACATGATCTTAGTTTTGCGAAAATGGTACCTAAAGATTTTTTCGTTGTTTTGATAGTCTAAAATTTACATGTAAAATTAAAACTTTTTAAAGAATTACAGAATATAATAGAATAGAAATTAAAAACAACGAAAATATTGTCAGGTGCCATTATTGCTTCCCAAGGCACCTAGATCAGAACAAATTTAAAAAAGTTCATTTCTAAAATTGACGTTATTGTTGTCTTAATATTTTGTATTGTATTCCCTTAGTATAATAAAGCCACAAGTGACCACACGTCAAAAATGTTTTAACCACATGAAAATCATAAATACGAAGTACATTATGATAGCGAAATTTTACAAGTCTCCTACTTAAGCATAAAAAGTTATCGACTAAATTCGTTTATAGAATCTTAAACATCCCTACTGAAAAGTTGTATTTCTGCAGATGTGACCTTATTACACCAATGGTGTGACATATTGCTATCTCTGATTGGGAACTATATCAATATGCAAAAATGATGGTCACCCGATCAAATACCAGCACAGGCAGCAGTGATCGCGTGACGTCTGTAGAACATTTCAGTACTGCCCAATTCCTATGGGAACGGACAGACGATGCGACGATGCTCTAAACCTACCTGAGTTGTTTGGATTCCCGAACTACGTTGCTTTGATGTCCGCCTGTTACACTGTTCTTGCTTTCTGAGTCAAGATACGATTCCAGATACACATATGTACGATGTAAGAGCAACATGTGTTGCTTGCAGAGTATTCTTTACCCATTTTTAACCGACTTAAAAAAAGGAGGAGGTTCTCAATTCGACTGTATGTTTTTTTTGTATGTATGTTACGCGATAACTCCGGAATTTGTGAACCGATTTTCATGATTCTTTTTTTGTTGGAAACGGGGTACTTCCATAGTAGTCCAATTTCATTTTGAAGAAAATCATCCACCTCGAAGGGTGGCTGTTCACGCATGAAGATTCACTTTTATAAATAGCGCCTAACTTTAATTTAGGAGCAATCACTTTAATGGTTGATTTTGCTATTTCTTCCATTCAAGGCGTTTTTCTCTCAATATACTTTGAGTAGTGTCGTAGTGAGAACCTATTTTTATTATCTCCAGCGTCAAGTCCTGTATAGTGGCGAACTAGGGATATTTCAATAAAACTTAGCAAATAGACGTATTCCACGTACTGTTGAGGTCGGTTTTTTAGTACTCTGTACTGAGATTATTTATCTATTACCTGCTATAGACAATCAAGTTGTTTTCTTGACGTTGTATTAAAACCTTTTGATATAACTTCTGGGAATTTCCTGCAGAAATTAATAAAAACAATATTATACAATAATTTGAGTCTTGCGCGTATTCGAAAGAGCATTTTAATTCTAATAAATAAAATTATTTAAAAAGTAAGTAATTTTAATTATAAAATTCTAATTCATAGTTACTTATTGGTGACCTATAAGTGCATTTGTTAGTACAGTAATCTTATGAGCTAAGTTAATAGAAACAAAGATAAAAATCAATATAAATTAATTATATAAACTAAACTAAATTAAACTAAAATTAAATAAAGTCACGCATTCAACGTGACAATGAACCTGCGGAAGGAAACCGAGTCCACTCTTCTTCTGTCCATAATGGATTTTGATACTTATTTTGCCGTGCTACTTCGGCAAAGAGTGGCACGCTCCGTAAATTATTAACTTTGTGGTTTCTTTTTTTGAAAGTAATGCAAACATTTCCGACCATGTTTGAAAAAAGTTTGTACCTGCGATACTCTTAAGAATATAGGAATTAGACATCCTATCGACTGCGGTGTAAGAGGCCACCTTTATAAGTTGCAATTACGAATTTGGGGGCTATCATTTCGTCGGCTAGGACTTTAAGCCAGGTCGTGACTTTCTTTCACGAGTCCCGAATTCGTTTGACGTACTAATGCATACTAACGTTTTGTGGAGGCGTGATGAGACGCGCCATGATGCGCGGGAATGATTTACGTGGATTTTTAATGAGGGATTAGGTGATTTTAGGTATTATAGGTTTGGATATAACCTAGTGTACCTACAATTCTCCTTGTCATAACTAACGCATAATATGTATTTTGGTAACATTCGAGAGATTGGTACCTAAAGTGCCTAAACCTGTTAATTACGCATATTTTGAGCCTTGGTAGCCTTTTCTTTACACAGGCGTAAAATGCGCTACGCATACCCCGCCGCGAGCGATCACATAGCGTGGTTATGTGGGACTCTCCTCCGTGGACTTAACCGGCGATACAAGCTCGCCCGATGGATACTCGAAGGCCTAACCACTAAAAATCTGTGTATGCACCCTCACCCCTTGTAGAGTTCCTTGTAAAGGAGTTCGTCCAGGGAAATAGAAAGAAAAGAAAGAAAGAAAGAAACGTTTTTCAGCTTAAGATAATTCAAGCTAAACAGATTAATTATTACATATACCTATCTATAAGCTGAAATGGATCCAACTCAGCATAATGTTACAGCTCGCTTGCTGTAACGCTGGTTTTCAGTTGGAACCGCTATTACAAAATGAGATGGCACTAAGTACAAGTGTGATAAACACTAAACTTATAAAATGTAACTTAATAATTAACTAAAAACAGGTCGAAAAATTACTAATAGGAACTATTACATGACTGTATATAAAATACTACACTTGTCAGGGACTATTACATGAATTGAATGTATATGAAATATATATGAAATACGGCACTTCATCATCATCATATCAGCCGGAAGACGTCCACTGCTGAACATAGGCCTCCCCCAAAGATTTCCAGAGCAGCCGATCGGACGCGACGTGCATCCATCGGTTACCCGACGCTACTGCTCTAGTTAGGAATTATAACATGAACAGGCGTGTTCCTTACCACCAGGCGCACAACTTGTTCGTCCCGTCACTTGAAATATCTTAAAAAGATGCTGCATTACTATTATGTAAGATGAGGAGCTTCAGAACAAAAACCGATAAATTTCAATTCTAATTTGTGGTAATCGTCAATTCTAATTTTGTCTAGTCTCATTGCATGGTTTTGTCACATTGTGTTTATCTATTTTGTGCGTGAGATGACCGTCATGTGGTATAATTAAAAAAGTTATTTCGAAAAAAAAACTAGTTTCATTCTAATTTATATATACCTAATTATGTATGTTGCAACCTTAGACTATGGAAACCAAAGGACATGTTATATTGACATATATAAATCAGACGTTATATGTATATGATGCATTTAGACGTTGGAACCATTAACATTTTATTGTCTTTGTTTAACTACTGCGTGCCGTCGTAAGCCAAAAGAGATAGCACGTCAAACATGGGAATCGAAAACATTGTAACGTCATCTTAAATGCGAACTGTCCTCATTTTGCCATTTTTGTAGTACCCTTTGATAACCGTTTCCGGTTGTCAAAGGAAAATACATCAAATGTCAGAACCAATGTTTAACAAAATGTTTTACTAAATTATTCGCATGAATTGTATCGAAATGGACAAAAATATTGACAGTGAGAACAATAAAGGTTTGATAACATTGCGTCGCTGCAGCATTAAGGGGTTCGGCAGTAGAAAAAGAGGAAATCAACCGAATGTTACATTACACTGGCATGTGTTATTTTTCTACCTATAAATCATACAATAGTCCAAACATCTCATGTAATTAGACTCATTTAAGTAGTTTATTCATAAGTCTTGCCGAATTTTGCTTTGGTTACTTTAGATTGCCTGTTTGTAAATATATTTTGATGATTATTGATAACGATTATTTTGAGATAGTGTTGTTCTTGTAAGCAGACATATTATCGATATTCTGTTATTAAAACAATTCACTACGAGGTTTTTATTATTTCATTATTATTATTTTTAAAGTTACCTACAAATGAAAAAAGAAAGAAAGAATGGCTGGAAATTATAGGACTGCCAAACATAAACATTGGATCAAATACCATCTTCGTTATTTCGCTTCATTTTGAAGAGTCAAATTTTAATAGAACTTTGAATGTAACTAGATTACATGATAATGCAATTCCATAGTTACATTTATTGGTAAATAACTTTATATTTAATTTTGATTAAAATGGCTCATTACTTGCTTAGTAATAACAGCCTAGTAGTAATCATAATTTGATTACAGTAAATCATACAAATTTACAAACATAAAACAGTTTCAACATTCAAACCATACATTTGCATATCGATATTAACTTATACAACACTAAATCCGCCATGTGTAGTACAATATTGGTTTAGGTAGGTACGTTTATTCCGTAGATAGGGCAGCTCCTTTCCTTTATTATTTTCCATCCTCTAAGATTGCAACGTACACACAGTTGACACGTATTGTGTTTCATTACTGGTCATAAACCTAGATTAATGAGCAATGGACAAGTCACGATTATTTGTGATAACGAGCCCCGTAATCCGCAAATTAATAAACGTCGAACAAGCGTAGTTACCAGATTATCTGCAGACTTTCGAATGATTATTTCAGTAATGCTTAATATAAATTATAAGTCGCTATCTTCGCATCGTAATGACAGACTTTAAGCTAGAGATTCGAATTAAAGCCTTCGAAAAGATAAAATCTCAGTGAGTCATAGCGTAATCATAGGTTAGTCCCGTGTACTATTTATTAGGATAAAGTATTCGGTGAATTTTATAATTCCAGCCATTGAACGGTTCTAAGTGTGTATAATTTTTGATTTCTGTTTTTATTTGGTCAAATTTTGGGTTCGATGAAGTATTTTTAAAGCCCAACTTGTGTTTTTTTTTTATATACGCAATGACATCTAACCACATTTTTCCATAAAGTTAAAACTTTGCAAATATTTAGCGAAATGTTAATTAAATCCCATGAAATACTTTAGTTTGACTACTTAATTTGATTTTACACTAGCAACGTACGACTTGAAGCGCTATCTAACGTGGAGTAGCGAAATCACATCAACTTGCTTTATTGACATATATTGATAAGAGATGTCGCTCTGTTCTTATAAAAAAATTTAAACTTTTCGTTTCATAATATTTTATATTTTTTACTAAGTTTTGAATTTAGATTTAATTTTTTTCTATATCAATAAAAACCTAAAATATAGATTTACATTATCAACTCTTTGTTTGCTATTTCATTTTATTCAAGAAAATTGTAACACCGAAACCATGACTGTCATTTTGATTTTTGACAAAACAGTCGTCAGTCGGCATTTTTCGTTTTCGCTTGTCATTCAACAATATTTTCAATTTTCAGTAAAATACAATGGCTCTGCTTGATTTGTGCCGTCTAGATGAGAAAATTAACTTAAGACCGAGTGATTCTCTTGCGTCTTTTCAAAATGACGTGGTCGGGTACAGCCAGAACTTCATAAACAGCGCTCAGTTGGCTATTCCACCATTCGCAAATGTAAGGTTAATTTATATTGAATAACTTTATAGAAACTTTACACCGCTTATGTTTTTATTCGTATTTACAGCCCGTTGAGACCCTTGCGCAGTTCAACACGAGAGATGAGACGGGGAAAGCCATCAAAATTCAATTTGATCATGGCACCACTACACTTGGCTTTCGGTATCAGGTAAATTCATTACATGTTAATGTTTGTTTTTTACAGCCTTAAAACTGTGTTATTAAATCATTGTACTTATCCAGTTATTTTTATAGAGCAAATTATGCAGACATTTTTCGATTCTATGATGAGTGAATGCTTACTCATCATTTCCTATTTAAATAAATAAATTACTAGCAGTAGAGTTGTTTGTGAAATATTTCTAAATAGTTTTGGAGGGCGAAATTACAGGCACATGGGACTGTGTCCCAAGATGACGGGCGCAGTGGCAGTGCCCCTCAGATCTTTGCAATTTAAAGTTCTGAATGGTACTGCAACTGTACTGCTCACTACCAGGTGCACTTATTTGTCCCGTTACTTGATATCTTACAGAAATGCTGTTACTATTATTATGTAAGTCGAGGAGCTTCAGAACAAAAACTGATAAATTTCAACTCTAATTTGTGGTGAATGAGACACTGTTATTCTTGTGTAGAGATCTCGTGCCGTATGCCGCTGTTGCGCAAGTTGAGCTTGTTTGTGCTAGCCCTACTATAATCAATAAAGTAACTTTGACTTACAAAGCTTAAAAAAATTACAACTGTAGAAGTTAATCTACTTTCAAATATATGTACACTACCAGCTGTGACTGTATTTTTACGAAATTAATGTATTAAAAAGTATGTGATTAGATTATTTCTAGGTGAAGTTATTTGTTTTAAGTGTGTATTATGTATACATTAAGTGATGTCCCACAAGTACCCTTAACCCTATATGATTTTTCAAATACCAAAATCTCTTGAATGCCAATTATCTACATCTACATGAAGTCCTTACTCATCCATTTTAAGGGTGGAGTTCTGCTGGCAGTGGACTCCCGAGCCACTGGAGGCCAGTTCATTGGCTCACAATCTATGAAGAAAATTGTTGAAATCAACAACTACTTGCTGGGTATGTTTTATGTTACTTACATGTAAGAAGCTACTAACATGACAGTAACTAGACTTTATAATGTAATTCATGCGTGCGTGCGTGCGTGCGTGCGTGCGTGCGTGCGTGCGTGCGTGCGT
>NW_020653391.1:3247957-3264463 GCF_003589595.1 Hyposmocoma kahamanoa | reverse complement strand
TAACACCTAAATAAATATTCCAGGTACCCTGGCTGGTGGCGCTGCCGACTGTGTATACTGGGACCGCGTCCTCGCAAAACAATGTCGTCTTTACGAATTACGTAATAGAGAGCGTATTTCCGTAGCAGCAGCTAGCAAACTCATGGCTAACATGGTGTATAATTACAAGGGCATGGGTTTGAGTATGGGCATGATGATTGCTGGATATGATAAACGAGTGAGTACAAAATTTGATTTAAAACTTTGTTTGCTGTAATATCAGCCTCCAGAACCCCACTGGCATGACGCAACTACACTAACCACTTCTACTGCAAAGTAGCTGTCTTATGTTTGGATGGAATAGTCGAGAAAACCAGAACAATCACCAGTTACTAAACTGGAAGGAAGTATGCCTTAGTACTGCAAATGTTTGTTTTTTGTTTTTTTTTATAATATTAAGTGACGGGGTGAACAAGTTATGCGCATGATGGTAAGCTACACGCCTATCCATAACAGTTGCAGTGCCGCTCCGAGCTTTAAAACAAAGATCTGAGGGGCGCTGCCACTAGCGCCCGTCACCCTGACACATAAGTTGACAAGTTCCATGTGCCTGTAATTTGACCACATGTTTATTTATTATTTAGTCATTTATTTCAGGCCGCATGACCCATATAATATCTACCTAAGGACTAACATACATACAATATAGTATAACAATATAATAAACTCTTCAGTTGTTATAGGCAATTATAACCACTTGTTGAGAAACCACATTAAAGCCATTTTTTTAAACATATTTGTGTCACAGGGCGCTCAACTGTACTACGTAGACAACGACGGCACACGCACTCCGGGCAAAGTGTTCTCCGTTGGCTCTGGGTCAGTGTACGCCTTCGGTGTCCTCGACTCGGGATACCGCTGGGATCTGAAAGATGAGGAAGCTCAGGGTATGAATGATTTGCTATGTTTTAACCACAACTTGCCACTGTGGCCCAACACAGGGGGCTTCTATGAGCTCTTATAGCTGTTCTCATGACCTCACAAAAACAAGGCAGGTTCCATGCAATTTATGTTGACAATTCAGAAGTTGAATTCAGTTTTTTCTCATAATAATATCGTCATGAACATGCCATTTGCCAAGCAACTGATGATGTCAGCTGTCAAAATAAGAAATTCAAGAAAAGTTACTTGGAGACTTGAACTATTTGATTACAATGATATCATAAGTTTCCTCGTTTTGTAAGTGGCTGAAACGCTAATCGCGAAAAGCCGCGAAAAATTTTATATTAAAAAAACTTTATTTGAAAAATGGCCAAAATTTCGTTTTTAGTCATTTTTAGTCCTAAGTTTTATTGCATTTATGTCTTAGTTATCTTCTTTGAATTTTATTGGCTTGATGTAGATCTATGAACAATGCCAAATTTGAGTTTAGCGCAATATTGAATAAAAACGTAAGAATATGAGATATGTATGAGTTCTGTAATGAAATTGCAAACTCACCACAATCATTTCAATGATAATGGCAAGATATGAATTATAATTTGGATTTAACACATGCTGTAAAGTATGATTGAAAAATTGCCCATATTATAAACTAACGTATTTTGTATAATCAATAATAAAATTATTTTAAAAAACAATTTTTCCCTTAGGAAATGAAACTATTTTTCCGGATGTAAATCGCGTATATTTGTTTTTTCAAACAAACCGACGTTTCGGGCCCTTTACAGGAAATCTATTGTATTTCCTATGTGTAACAATCGCGAAAACCTAAGAACTCGAAATGTTTCCCTTTTCAAACACAATCAGTTCATAAACTCTCCCAGCGTAGTAAAGCTATCTTTTTTTTTATATGATGATTGATTCTATAGCTCTAGCTCGCTCTTTTGTTTAGTCTTTAGCATGCCAGAGACAAAAATTAATTTGTAAAAAGTAAAATAATAATAATGTGTTAATTGCCTGGTTTCAAACCAGGAAAGTCCCTATACTATGAGCAACGAAACTCAGTCTGGAACGGATTCGCTCTGGGCCTTTTGGAGGGAAAAGTGTAGTTTTTATTTTGACTTTCAATTATTTTGTGAAATCTAGTTTAAAGTGGAATAGGATAGTGCTATTGTGCCTTAATCGAAGATTAAAACGCGAAATTATACGAACCTTGAACTAAAATACCCGTATCTGCCCGTTCTAAGGAATCCCGAGCCAATCCAAGCACGCCGCCTCAAATTGCCTATCCCCTTTGTGGCGGCCATATTTACAGAAATATAATTAAACGAAGACATGGCTCAAAAGACTTAATAATGTGCCAAGACTTGGCTGTATGGTGTAAAACCTTTGCCTTTTCCTTTATGGAAAGAAAAAAAATCAGTCTGGAACACTATCCAGTACATCAAAAGCAGTAATAATGCCGGTTTTGAAGTGAAGGTGCTGATGAAATTACTTGTGAACATATGTCTCAGAGTGATGGTCGTAGTTTATTTATTTATTTATTTAGTTTGTACAACTTACACTTACAGTATTTATAACTAAACATGTAAGTCATAGTCACAAAATAAGGTTGAGTCGATCACTGGCCAAAGATAGGAAGCGGAATTTGGACCACAAAGCTTTGGGCGGTGACCGCCTCCAAATAGTAACCAGCGGATGTTAGAAATTTTGATTCAAGTGTTGCTGAATCTCAAATCAATATCATTTGTTTTGCTTAACGATTCAATTACGGCCAATACTTCGAAGAATGGTGTCCGTATTAGTGTCACTGTGCGGGTCAAATGAAAATTGAATAGAGGGTATTTACGCTGACGAAGGACGGAGCGTGAGATTGGCGGGATAAAAAAAGGAATTTGAGCCAATAGAGGAGGGTTAATTATACATCCTCTTATTAGGTTAAAAATATATTTTAGTAGCGCCAGTTTTCGCCTGATCTCAAGCGATCTGTACGACACCATGCCCAAAATAAAGGGTGTAGGGTACATATAAGGATAGTACCCATAAAGTTTACTATACAAATACCTCAAAAATGATTTCTGGATTCGTTCTAACATTGGTATATGGAGTTTATTGTGGGGATTCCACACTGCGCACGTAGCTTCCAATTTACTTCGAACAAAGTCGTTATATAAATTACAAATTGCCTGTCGATGGTCAAAAAACTCAGACTGCCACTTGATGAAGCCAAGACTTTTCCAAGCACTACTACATATATCGATAATATGATCGTTAAATTTGAGTTCAGAATCGAATTTTACTCCCAAATCACGAACAGACTTCACACGGTTCAAGGTAGTGGCAGTGCCCCTCAGATCTTTGGCTCTGCAACTGTTATGGACAGGCGTGTCGCTTACCACCAGGCACATGACTTATTCGTCCCATAGCTTGGTATTTAAAAAATGTACATACAGGGAATCGAATGTGGAACCTCTTCATCTAGTGCTGACCGCTACTATGGCCAACAGAGGTCATCAAATTAACGCAAAAACATTGGCAGCATCGAGGTTCTTCAATCTTATTTGTTTATTAATAATAAATAAATAACTGCCTCTGTGGCCGAACCCATGCTGGTTTGCCTCGCAGAGGTCCCGGGTTAGATTCCCGTGTCAGGGGAAATATTTGTGTGGCCTATATTTATTTCTCGTGAATTGGGTGTAATTTGTAGTTGTCTATGTGTGTTCATGGTACCCGCTAGGTTTTCCCTGTTGTGGGACCATGAGTGTGTGCGTTATTATTATTAATGTTTACCGTAATTGTATATATTTTTTGTCAGAACTTGGCCGTCGCGCGATCTACCACGCGACGCACCGGGACGCGTACTCGGGCGGCATCGTCCGCGTGTACCACATCAACGAGGACGGTTGGGTGAACATATCCAATGAAGATTGCACCGAACTCCATTACAAGTACCAGACAGAGAAGGGTGGGGAGGAGTCCTAAATTTTAGAGGTTTAATATTTTATAAATAAATGCTTAATGTAACTTTTTGTCTAGTTTTATTTGCAAAGATCTTCGATCTCGATTTATATTGCGGCAAACCAGGATCGTATTTCGCATCATCTCGCGCCCATTTGCGGGTATGCTCGACCATATGAGAGTCAGAAAGGCGGGTGTGCCTTAACGGATCCTAACAAATTTGGTATCAAAAAAATGTACCTTTGTACTATTTAGTACCCCTGTCTAAAAAACTTCTACCTCCATCAGAACGAAGTGATAGCAATATCAAAGATACACCCGCCGTATTGACTGTCAATATGGCGGGTGTACCTCGCGGATTACCAGTATATATTTAATAACTATAAAAACTTCTTATTTCAAAAATTTGTACCTTAATAGTACTCTGAAGTACAGAAAACTCAAGCTCGATCTGCTGGTTAGTTTCTGAGAAATGAGACAAAATATGTTGAGATTTCAGAGTGCAGAGAGGATATTATAATTTGAAATATATACATAAATTACACAAAATAAATAAATACAGGTACCAATTTTTTATATTATTTGTAATAATAAATGAGTGTAGTAAATTATAATAGAGAATAGGATACATAAGGAGGCATGACACACGGGTAGGTAAAGGAACATGTAAAGATAGGAGTTGTTGGAGGAAGAAGGAACGGTCAAATCCGGAACAAGAGAAAAAGATGTGATCTAGGTCCCCCACATCATCACCACACTCGCATAAATCGCTGTCTATAATATGAAGTGTAGCTACGTGGAGAGGAGTGAATATATGTCCAAGACGTGACGTCAATACGAGTAATTATAGAAATAGAGCATTTGGCTGACTATCTTAAAAAACCATGGCTTTATGGGAATTTGAAGTTGAATATTAAAGTAAAATCTACCTTTCGATCGAGCACTCTCTTCCCAAAGTTTATTCCAGGACTCCTGAAGATAAACTCTGGGCAGAGCAACCAAGTCATGGCAATAATTTTTGTAAGGGACCGGGACCATATCTCCACAGGTAGAAGCAGCCTTAGCTAACTGATCGGCCTTCTCATTACCCACAATACCATGGTGACTGCGGATCCACGCAAAAATAACAGAGTAGCCTCTAGCTTTACACTGTAACATTTTTCCTTATTTCCAAAATTATAGGATAATAAGTAGGGTTTCATTTTAAAAGGAAATTTCTCAAGGGTTTGCAAAACACTTTTTGAGTCTGAAAAAAACTATAGTTTTACTCAAATTGCCTATAAGTATATATTTTACTGCCCTAAATAGACCGAAGCATTCACCTGTAAACACGGTAGTTTCGGGGGGAAGCTTAACCCGTTGTATTATTTTCTATTGATTGTGTATTACCCCAACTCCTACACATTGGTCACTGGACATTTTCGACGCATCAGTGTATATGTGATGCCACTCGCTCCAATTTTCATTGACATTAAAATTAAATTGAGTATTAACCTCAATATCACTTTTGTCAATACCTATAACATATATTTGGGAGTATTAATAACGACTCGAAATCAGTCACGAACAGTGCTAGAGAACACGTGTTTAAACATTGTGAGTATTACGAAAACTTTGGATGAGGCATGGAATAGTTTTGCGAATCCAATAGCGAGATGACAGAATATAATCATTTAAAGTATGAAGTTTAATAAGAAGCTGATGATTTGAAAATTGCATAGCCCTTATGACAAATCTGTCACTCAAAAATTGTCTTCTAAGATGGAGTGGAGGGTCGCCACATTCCACTTGTAGAGCATAGATCGAGCTAGATTTCATAGCGCCTGTCACAATTCTAAGAGCCTTTGACTGAATAGACTGCAGTTTTTTAAGTCCTGCAACACTACCTCCTACCAGTAGAAACGTGCCATAATCTAGCACACATCTAATCACTGCATTATAAAGAAGTTTCAGACAGAATGGATGGACCCCCCCACCACACTCCTGATAGACGTCTCATCATGTTTAAGAGTTTTTATATGTAACCACAACTCCTAGCTTAGATCTGATTATCTACACTAAAAAATTCGTGAGTCGTTAAAAACTAGATTGAGTCGTTATGCCGTTTTAAGGATGTTTTACTGTCCACGCTGGAAGAAGCTTATTCCGGCGGCACCATTTTTGAATTTCGAGAACCACAGCTCCTAGTTTAGATCTGATTGCATCCAGAAAAAGTTGTGAATTAGTCGGTTCTAGTAACAAAATTTTAGAATTAGTCGCTCCTTTGTTTAGATTCTTAACTTTACAAGATATTGGGAATAGACTGCGACTGAAAAGAATACGAAACAACAACAGCCAAAAAACATAATCATAGATTTAAAAAAATCTTACAATGGCTCCATAGTTTTCGTCCAGTACCTTCAACTTTTGTCAGATATCCACTGTGAAATGTGGAAAATATTTATTTTTCTGAAAAATATGAATTTTTCAAAATGAGCTATTTTCCATAACTCAACACTACGTGTGATTTATCACCCGGTAAAAATTCTATTCTAGTCTACTTTGTTGGTCACACCCCTATATAAATTGAATAGCAAGAATTATACACCACAAACATAGATAAAATGTTTTATTCTAAAACAACTGTAATTACGAGTTATAAATAGAATATTTTAATATAAATTGCCTATGTCTTATACACATAAGCAACCACCCGCCACAACAGCTATCCATAAACCCAGTTAATGGCGCTACCTATGATTTTTAACATCACTATTTTATGCTGTCACTGGAAATTAGTTCTTTAAAATTCCGCAATATGACAAGTTGAGTAACACTAGATGGCGCTAACAAAACATTTGTCTATATCTATACCACCAACGCCACCTAGTAATTACTTAACTATGTTACGGCGCCAATCGTTCGAAGACCCATCCATCTATACCCGGATGAACTATGTGTCCATCTATAACTTCGCTTGGATTTGGTCGTCTGAAGCGTATACGGTCGCTGAGCCGATTCTTGCGGGCTTGACAGAACTCTACAGTACGCGGAATCACCGTGTAACCTCGCCTGAAATATTACATGGAGGTGTTATTATTCATAAAAAAAATAAAACTTGACTACAAATTCGTTTACTGGCCCCTCTTAGCAACAAATCACAATTCGTCGCCTTACATTCTCAAATTCGTATCTTAAAGCACAAACTTACTGAAATGCAAAAAATGGATTGTATAATTATACAAATTTTGCAGGCTAATTTCACATCACGTCTCCGTCATATTCAGACACTAGCTTTTACTTATTCTTAAAGTAACGCATTGAAGTTAACACCCTTGATACGAAATTTAAAATATTTAGAAAGTTTTCCCATCATCGCCTGAATAATCACTCTTTTTATGACACGAGTTAGAGAAGTAAGGCATCGAATAATCTTATAATTATTCCGTTTTCCACTTGCATTAGTCGCATAAATTGTTAATTTAGGTACTCCAAAAATTTAGGTAATCCAAAACCAGGTTTGGGGATGAAATCGAGACATGACACCATAGCCTCTTACAAATATCAATAAATCAATAAAATATCATAGTTAAACAGGTGTATCATATACTCGTATATCAAGGTTATTTTCAAGCAAACATTATGAATGTATATGACCACATCGTACTGTTAATACAATACAATAGTGTATTGTCTCAAAAAGTGGGCTTTCTCAGAATCGATGAAAAACAAATTGAAACGAATATGAAATAAAATAAATTGGAGTGCACGAAATGAGCCTCACTGCACCATTCTTTTCCTGTACGTCCAACACGCAGAGGTCGCGGGTTTTTAATTCCCGGGCTGGAAGAAATATTCGTATGGTCTACGTTTATTTCTCTCGTGAGTTTGGGCGTAATTTGTGGTTGTCTATGTGTGTGTGTCCATGGCACCCGCGACCCATGGTTTCTCTAGTGCGGGTTATAAGTGTGTGCGTCTTTAGTGTTATGGTAAACAAACTTGGAAGCAATCACTTACCACGTTTTCGGTACGGGAACTACTCCTCCAGATTCAAATTTTTTTGCCATATCAATATGTTGTCTCCACAGCTCCGCTCTGTCCGCCAACGGCGTACTTTGCTTACTCACATGTGACGTTATCTGGGTATCCAGCGGTCTACTTTGAAAGAATGTCGCTGCTTCCGCTTTGGGTAACATTTGTGCGCGACCTTCTATGCGAACTGAACGTTGTTGAGCTGGCCAGTAAAATGTTAATGCTACGTTTGGGTTTTCTTCCTGGCGAAAAAGTTTTCGTCTGTTATACTCTTTGTAGCTTTTATATTTCGCTGAAAAGGACGCAATTATGCGACAGGTAGAGGGTGCGTAGAAATAGAAATAATTTATTCCTTGTTTATCAACACAGTACACAACGACATGCATTTTATAATAATAGTAATGATACTGATAATAATAATAACTAATAATTTGGAACTACAGTACCGGCACGCTATGATGGCCGTTTTGACAGATTACAATAGTGAGGTCAAATCTCAATTCATTATCGAAAAAATATAATCAAATGCGAGTCGCATCCATTAGTTTCTAGATTTATAACTAGTACTGCAAGGGGTACCTGATTAAAAAGTTTTAATAAAACGAAAATAAAAATGTTTACTTAATATATCGTCAATTCGAAACTGCGTTGTTTTGCATTGAGCTTTGACGCGGGTTTGCCGGAGATAGAAGTTGTGCTGGACAGCGATCGTATAAGTGACAATCGTATTAGATTTAATTTTTTTTAATTTCGAAAAACAAATGCCGAGTTGTGTCGTAAAATTATACTGCACGTCACTATTGACAATAATGTACATCAATTAGCTCCTTTAACGTAGTTATGAATTAGTACGAAGCTTGATGAGCGGAGAAGCGTCAAAACGGCCATCATAGCGTGCCGGTACTATAATACAAATAAAGAGTAGAAAGCGTGTGTGCTGTGCTGCCAAGGATACCGTGACCCATTTTTTGTCGTCTCACTTAAAGTGCTACGATGCTGATTTTCAGCATATCCGGCAACAGAACACACGTGACACGGAACATAGTAGACGTCACAGATTGACACTAAAGACATTGAATGGCACAAGCTTTAAACATTTTTAGACTAAGGCTGCCTTTCCACCAGAGATGTGCGACGTAGCGAAGCAGTGCTCGAGGAAAAAATCCACCAATAGGATTACTTCATTTTCTTAGCCTCGCTTAGCGCAGCTCCGGTGGAAAAGGGTTAGCGAAGTTAAGTATTTGTACACATACAATAGCAATTATGTGTGCGAGGACTAGAGTTACTGAAATTATGACACTAACTGACACTGACATATCGCCACCGCTCACCCCACCACACTGTACCCCGCCCTTTATTTTTTTCCATCCTATAAGACCCCGCCCGCGCATAGCTGAAGAAGAAGAGTTCGTAACGCATCTGTACGAGGCTGCTTTGATGAAAAACATCACACCGTTTCACAGCGCCGCTACACATTCTAGCACCGCCTCGCTATCTCGCACATCTCTGGTGGAAAGGCACCTTGAGGGTTCTGTAGGTACCGCATCCGTCAATATCTTAGTGTAGATGTGCGTATCCAACAGTGTGAAGTTCTCATTTTGTCAAGGCTTAATTACGCCGATACTGTAATTGGCAACCGTTTGCTGGCTAGGACTCAAGACCTTTATACAATGAGTCCAAAATGCGTGTGCCCGCTACTGTTTTGCGATTTCTCCTTGATGCCACATTATGCCCTATCTCAATCGTAGTAATTTAATGAACATGAAATCTCGTCGTGCACTTCATTTTAGTTGCTTTCTTTTTGGAATTATTAAAACAAAATCCCTCATATCTTTTTAACAAACTAAGTTTTTCCCAACGCCACATAAGAACAGCTTCTTGTTTAATGTGCCCCAGACACAAAACTTCAGCATTACGTGGCAGTTTTCGTTACGCTTCCACGCAATGCCAGAACAATATACCCCCTCCACTCAGGAACTCAAAAAAGGCTTTTTGTTTAAAAAAAATATAAAATCTTTTTAGTATTTGTATAAATCAAAATAAAAATAAATTATGAATATGATATATAAATTTGGGTAAGCTTCTCTCATTTTATTATTTAGTTATTACATAACACACTGTTTGTTAATTGTGTGTATTTTATTGCGTATATAAGAATGTTAGTGCCTCGTATGCGGTGTTTGTTTAACATGATACCATAAAGTTCTCAGCCAAGGCATCTGCTGAGTGGTGTCCATTCAGTATCTTTAATTTTAGTTTTTAAGTTTGTTTTTTATTTTGTAAGTCCAATTTAAAATGTATGCTTCTCAATAAAACATTCTTTCTTCTTTCTTCTTCTTCCTTCCTAAACACAAAACATGATCGAACAGTCTATTCCGTAAAAGGTACATTTAATGAATTTACCATTTACAGGTAATTAATTTCTTATAATTTCAAGTGTCAATAACATCGCAAATTGAATATAAATGCAAACATTTGTCTAATAGCAAATAACAATTTTATAAAATAAATATTTTATCACGTCACTTGGTATTAAAAATATTTTATCTACACACATATCATAAACGCTCTATAATGTGTTCAAAAACCACAAATTACAACTAGCTTAAAGGTAAACTGTTTTGAATATTCCTGTACTAAATCAGTTCTATTGCGTGTGTCGAGCGACAGGGACACTGGCTTTATTTATATATTTATTTCTGAATAAATTTTTTTAAAAACAAAATCAAAGCCATTTGAAAAATGTATATCGTATACTATACGTATTCTAATTAGTTCAGTTGATATAAAAAAGAATTGGTATATGTAAAGTACCTATTGAATACAACGGTTTTCTTGTAAAATTACGAAGTGTATGCTTTTTACACCGTATATCAATCAGTGTATAGGTATTCTCAATTGTGTATAGGTATTCTCAATTGTGTATAGGTAGTCTCAATCAACACCTTCACTGTTATGCGTAATCAAGTCAAGCCATTTGAGGTTGTATCGACTTTACAGTAACTTAAACTTTTTTAATACGTTGTTGTACAAATGAACAGTGCAATATCATTGACGGAATGATTATGCTACGAATACAAGTAAACAATGAAGTAAAAATTCTAGCGCTTGACAAGGATCGACAGGTACAATCGCGTCAGTAAAGCAGCAAATGTGATTGATTCAACTCTTTCACTGTTATGCAGAATTAACCAAAGGCATTTGAGGTTGTATCGACATTTAAGATGTAAATTCAATTTTTGTTGCGAACCCAACAGAATTTTGTAATAAAATTTAATATAACTTTCAAAGCAGTAACTAAACGCTTGTCAAGGGCACATAACGTAGGCCGGGGGGTTCTACTATGAACCAATAAACTAACACCACATACATGTTATTTCATCCCTACCAAAATTTAACGAAATTTTTGTATGAACTCAAAAAGAACGTACACTTTTGAATTGTACTTCGTTATATATAATAAAATAAAACTAGTTATAAATAAATGGAAATAATTAAACTTAAATGTATAAATGTGGATATAAACCTATATAGTTGCTTCAGCTGTACCAAGCACAAGTCCGGTCGTGTATGGAAAACTGCTGCCACTTATGGGATGGCTCTGCTAAAAATACCAACTGGCCACTTTGAATTCAATAGACAAGCATGCTAAGAGGCTTATAGGTGACTCGGAATTAGTAGAGGCGAAGCTGCAGAGCCTTGAACACCGCCGTAGAGTTGCCTGCTTATCGGTATTCTACAGGATATATCACGGAAAGTGTGCGATGGAATTGCATAATTTGATTCCCCCTTCCCCTTTCCATCATCGGGAGACTAGACGTGGACAGGGGCTCCACTCCTATGTTGTGGATATTTCCCGGATTCTGCCACACATTTGTATGGCAAGCTTCTAGGGAGTGGAATTCCCTGCCTGCAGACTTGTTCCCCGAACGCTATAACTTGGACCTTTTCAAGGCGAGAGTGAATAGGCATTCTTTAGGTGTGCATGCTACATCCTCGACCTCAACGTCACTTTTCATCAGATGAGATGGAGTCAAAGTGTCAAGCTTGTGCTCTTGACTGACTACCTAGGTTTTTAAAAAGGCTATTGTTAGTTGTTAGTTGTCAATTAAAGAAACTTGGGGTCCACGAAAGGAGCTTCCCCGCACGACATACCTTACTATTCCTTTCCCGTACTGCTGCCACACCCTTGGCAACACCTTGACCTGGCCCCGATTGGCAAAACCTTTGACCACAATGACAAGCATTATATGTATACCATCGATACAACAAGAAGAAGTAAAGAAAGTTACCAAATTTTTCGTTGATACAGTAGAATTAAGGGTCGAAACACAAAACTGCGAATCGGCGCGATGCGAATTTGTGCGGCAAGGTATCTGCCACGGTTCGGGTTGTGACGATGTTACCTCCTTACATCGTCATCCCACCTTTTCATCGCCTTTTCTCCAGTTCCTGGCCACTTGGTTTTAAATTTTGAATCGTTCTTTAATTCCTTTGCCTCGCCATTCTGATTTTCTTGCGTTCCATCGCCACTACCCGCTCGATCGCGGCAGCTAACAGTACTGCTCTAATTTCATTTGCGTCTAATTTTGATTCTTTTACCAGTTTTAAAACCAATCTATAATAACTACTCATGTGCCAATTTTAATACCAATCTGTAATACCGTATAACTCGGCCCTGTTGGGGTAAGTGTCTGGATTGTTAATCCGTAGTGAGGGAGTTTTTCATACTGTTGTACCTGTTTTTACATACATTTTCTTGTTTTGTTACAGCCTTTTCTTACCTTCAACTTTACAATTAAATTCTGTGAATCTGAAGTTTCCTGTTTTATTGCCGTGTTCCTGATCGCGGCGCTTAGTGGTTCACAACCATTTCAGGGTAACCACTCCTTCGGCCTTCGACGATCATCAACCGTACTTGAACGTATTTTTTTAAACTAGGTAGCGACATGGATCGTAAAAATAGTGTTGCACTGCTGTTATTGATAAGAAAGTATAAGAAAAAAGACAAAAAAGATTAACATAGCAGGAATGCGCGATGCGGAGCAATTCGCAAATTCTTGCGCAGCGTCGTGCGAGCTCGTAGATTTCTGTTATGAGTTTTGTGTTGTGACTCTAGCCAGGTAGGAAGTTGTAGCTCATTTTTTTTAAACCAAATTAGAAAGAAAATCAAAACAAAAAGTTAAACAAACGTACCAACTCTCTGCCTTTTTGGCTCTCACTGCTCGTATAAAATCTAAAGCCATTTTTGTCATGACCTTGGAGTTGGACAATACGCGCCGATGGAACACCTTCGCTGGTAAATAATAATAAAATCAATCATTCAGAAGGGGTGCATGATAGAAGCCTCCCCGCAAGACGTTACCATTCTTGTACCGTACCTGTATGCCTCGCCCCCCCCTGGCTAACAATCGGCAAGTACCTGTACCTTACGCCGATTGGCGAAATCCTTTCATCACGATGACAAGCATTATAATGCAAATGCGTTGTTTAGGATAAGGAGAAAAATAATTGTAACTTTTTTACAAAAAAAAAAAACGACCAGAGAAGGTCCCAAAGGTTATTAAGGCAAATTGGGGGATGAATCGGGATTATTAGATTTCACCCACTGTTCGTTAACCGATGTCAATAAAACTTGGCAAATAGACGTAGGTAATTCCCCATACCTACGTCTGTTTGCCAAGTTTTATTGACATCGGTTAACGGACAGTGGGTGAAATCTAATAATCCCGATTCATCCCCTAATTTGCCTTAATAACCTTAGATGTGGAATACTTTCTTCAATTTTGAATTATTTTTTTATAATATCAAGTGACGAACAAGTCGAGGGCCTGATGGTAAGCTACACGTCTATCCATAACTGTTGCAGTGTCCTCAGAGCTTTAAATTGCAAAGATCTGAGGGGCACTGCCACTGCGCCCATCACCCTGAGACGTATTTTAACATTCATCATCATCATCATGACAGTCCCATGTGCCTGTAATTTCACTGGCACCCTTACCCTTCAAAACCGGAACACAGTAATGCTAACATTACTGCTTGGCGGCAGATATAGGTAAGGTGGCAGTACTTCCCGGGACGAACTCTTTCACAAGGAGCTCTACTGCTGTTATGGAATGGGACCATTACTGTGAGATACCCCGTTTCTATCAAAAAAAGTATCATCGAAATCGGTTCAGAAATGTCGGAGTAATCGCGTAACACACACACAAAAAAATACAGTCGAATTGAGAACCTCCTCCTTTTTTAAGTCGGTTCAAGATAGAAATGCGCGGGTATTGAACAATACTAATCTAAGGCTCAATTGACATTGCCGCCGAACGGAATCGAAGCTAATTTTTGTCACATTATGTCACTTGTGTAACATTCAAATTAGGAGCCAAATACAGCTCGTACATCTTCCGGAGAATTCTCGCGCAGTATCGTGAATTCCCGCACTGTATCCTATCTAATATGTATGTTATACAATTGATATAAAATTCATTACGCTATGTAGAAATTCGATATAAAAATTCGTTTCTATTCTGTTCTTCGACTATGCAAATTAACCCTAAATTAGTGATGCAACAGACTTCTGCTTCTGTTCCGCAACTGCGGAAGTTCTGCACGCTTTGTCAGATCTGTTTCCGTTTCTGTTTCCGCACTTTTATAACGGAACATTTATCGGAAGTCTAGAACGTTGAGAGACGTGGTTAGTAGAAGTTTTGTATTGTTTTAAGTGCAATCATGAAACCAAAAACAAGCCCTGTTTGAATCTAATTTGTTGAGATCTTTGTAGTTTCCGCTTCTGCGAAGATTTACTTTCGACATCTGTTTCCGTTGTGACACATCCGTTGCATCACTAGCCTAAATAGCTTAGTTTACTAAACTCGTGTACAGTTCAATGTTAGGCTCAATTTATATCGCGACGGAACGGAATGGAAGCGAATTTTTGAAACGATAATGTACATAGCATAATGAATGCACGAGCATTCTCGAGCATGCGCGAGAATTCCGCGGAAGATTTTGGCTCGTATCTAGTTTGTACGTTACACAGTTGACCATAAAGTTCATTATGCAATGTACTATATCGTTACTTAAAGTCGCTTCCATTCTGTTCCGCCGCAATATAAGTCGAGCCTTAAACAAAAACACAGAACAATTCAATTTAAAAATCTTACGGAGTAGCGGTAGATAGGCACATGGCATCGGGATTTATAACTTCATCGTTATTGCAAGCCTCTCTGTGCCAGAATTCGAACAGTCCGAACGGTTCTTTTGACGCTAGCTTGTCCTCCAGTAACGCCTCGCAAATACATATATCACACGGTGTGTCTACCTCTATGTACCAATAATAATAAGTAAATATACATATATAGGATCAGATGGGGTAAGAGGAACACCGGGGGAAGAGGGATCTAAAGCCTTAACTTATAATCTAAGGAGTTTAGCACTATAGTCTTTCAGTCGATAAAACAGACGAACATATTGGTTTAAATGATTTTAAAGAGATGTCGCTACGATGCTCCAAATCCGAAAGGCAGAGGTAGACGGTTTAAACGAAAACAACTTAAAAAAGTTTGCTTTTTAAAATAAACACAAGCACCATTTTTATTTTAAGCGTAGGTAAGCGGTGGTCAGTTCTACACTCGACAATTTCATTTTACAACGTGCCTAAGTTTCAAGTCTCACCATTTATGTTTCCTAAACAAATTAATTCATCAATGTGAATAATAACTTTATAAATAAAAATAAAACTCGTGTTTTACAAATAAACTTACTTAACTTACAATCTTTAGGGTCTACTCTAGCTCTTCGCTATCAACACGACGTTGCAAGTTTTCTTTAACATAAAAGTCTATGCCTTAAACGTTTTTTTATGCTTCAAACTAAAAAGCTTTTAAAAAAGCTACAACGTTTAAACGTTTAAAAAAATAACCAGTTGTTCCCAGCTGTACCAAAAGGCGAAAGAAACAGATTTGACAGTTGTGAAATCTTGAGAACACAAGGTGCACAATTGCTTTTAGAAGAAAAACGATTACAGTTCCTCCTACCCCAACTCTTAGGGAAAGAGAAACGTCAGAACAATTGGCACGTTTTCAGCAAATACATTGTGAGTATTGAATTTAACGTAATCATTGTTAAAACTTACTTCTAAATTATTCTATGACTATCTGTTCTACCTACAGCTCAAAACTTAAAATAAAGTATGTTCCTACTAGTATAATAACGATAGTTACCTAATGTAAGAAAAGTCGTAGTGTGGTAACAGGCCGCCATACCGCGATGTGATGGTTGGTAATATGAACAATAATGCATGTAACTCCAAAATATCAATGCTGGACTAAAGCAGACAGTCTTTAGAGGCAGTCTTTGTGTCACATTCGAAAATTTCGCGGGTAAAACTAAATATGACTCCATGACACATTGAAAGTATTAATTCACTTACTTGGTATTTCCATAATATTTCCGTACTTTGTATGATATTAATTTAATTTAAATTACATCCAGCTTATCGTTATTTTTCATAAAACAACAATCTGTGACGGAAACGACATAGTGAAATAAAAAAACTGACAAAAATCTACTTTTTTTTAATTTCATGACCTTGAAATAAAGTCATAAATACTCTTTTCC
>NW_020653391.1:3169341-3202957 GCF_003589595.1 Hyposmocoma kahamanoa | reverse complement strand
ATCCTCGCCCTCATGCAGCAATTTGCCGTCGGTAGTCTCGTTTTCTTCCACTTTTCTAAAACAGACTCTGTGGTGGAAACCATCTGTTTGCCCTTGGTAAAACTCAATTTCTTTTGGATGAATGATGTAGCCTCCCCTGACAAATAAAACTTACAACTTGGTTTTAGGAACAGAGTCAGTAGGTATGTACCAAGGAAACGAAACTCGGGCCCTTGCCACTAGCCAGACGGCTGACTCTGTCCAGCGATTTCACTGCATAGAGGCAGTCGTGACCATGAGACCTGTAAAGGGCCCGAAACATCGGTTTGTTTGAAAAAAACAAATATACGCGATATAGATCCGAAAAATAGCTTCAGTTCCTATGTGTAACAATTGCGCAAACGTAAATACTTGTGTACCTATTGAAACTCGACTCGAGGTGAACAAACGACTGGGAAAAAGGACTTGGGTGAGGCCACACGAGCGTCATTGTGGGTTGTGAGTCACGTTTTTTTAGTCTCGTAGTAGTTTACGTCCGACTGAAATTCGGTAGGAGCGCCAGACGAACGTATTTTATTCAGTTGCTTTTGAAAGTTTGTACGAGATGTTTGAGTCAGAAGGTGTAATTAATCCATTAAAAATAGCAAGGAATAACAAAATATTAAAATGTGGGCAGTTCCATATACTGGTTACCTATCAGAAGTCTGAAATGACATTTGACAGAAATAACGTTTGCTCGAATTTTCATAACTTCGAAAGTAATTTTGAGAGGAAAATGTTTTCTTTTAAACCTAACTTAACCTAACCTAACCGAACCTAATCGTGTCTTTGCGATAAACATCCAACATATCCTGAAAGAAAAACGGTTCCGTTATAATTCGGTTTTCGGTGTAATGAAAATTCGAACAAATGTTATTTCGGAAAAAATAAATTTGACCTTGGTATAGGTTACTCCACATGGTTACCTATCGGAAGTCCGAAATGACATTTACCAGAAATAACGTTTGTTTATACTATATGAAAGTTTATGTGACAGGCAGATCTATTTGTAAATACTTTCCACGTGCCAATAAATGTTTCCCTCACCTTCCTTCCCTTACCCCTCTCTCCACGTGCACAAGCTTGTTAAACACCGACAAACAGCGACCGAATTTACGGTTAAAAATTCTAATTTCGGTCGACAATTACGCGCGGCGCGTGAGCCGGAAGTCAACTCATTTTGCGTCGTCGTATGGTACAACACGGACATTTATATGAAACCGAATGAAGCGTAAATTACGCGACTCGATAAACGCAACACACAAGGTTACGCACGTCTGGCTAGACCCTTGTCAATTATTGGCTTACCATTTGGTAACACGTACCTACATGGTGACGACATCTAGGGGAACTTATTAATAACATCGATGAAAACGATTTTTATTTTACCTATTTACACGACAAATTTCATTTGTAACGGTTGTTCATACAAATACATGAATATTTCACCGTAGAAAATAAAATCATATAGGTATTTCGCCCCGTGTTACATACAGCATGCATAGAGCTTAAAGGGCAGGAAACAAAATAGAGAAAGATTTTAAAAAATGCCCACTGCGACATATACACTCTAACACTATTAACACCTAATATATCAATTTGAGCAACTGGGATTGCTTACCAATGATCTGTTACTGGAAGTTTACTTCCACTTTTTAAATATTTCTCTTCCAAATCTCTTTTTCTCTCATATATTTCGTTAGTAGACACTATTCGGAGACTTTGAGGACTAGAACTTAAGATAACTTGATCATTCACTGGTAATGAGTTAAAATGTTTTTCGTTTTCTTTACTGGATAACTTTTCAGCTTGACCTTCAATTCTTACTGAACGATCAAAGAATTCCCAGTAAAATGTCGCTGCCACGTTATGATTATCTTCCTGAAAAATTATTACTAATTAAAAGTTTCTGTATCATTTAGATACATTGCATCTCAATACAAGACAATTGCAAATTAGACTAAGGATTTACTGAGGAAAGCAGAAACGAATGAATTAAATTACGCACAATATCTTCAGCTTTTCTGCTCTCATAATCTGTAAAGAATATGAAACCATCTTTGTCATATTCTTTTAATGCCATCATCCTGGCTGTTGGATATTTGCCTCTGAAAATATTAGATTTCGAAACTTAAAGGATCACCTGTTCGGCAACTCCCGCCTGTTCAAATGGTTACACTTTACTCGGAGCGCAGAAATAGAGACGAAATGTCATTTAATTTATTTGAAAACTATTCTGCCATATCATTACTCTGACAACTGCGCTCCGATTAGCCAGCCCGAGTTCGAAACAATTGACGGGTGTCGTTATGGTGTCGTCAACTGTTTCACTTCAAATCGACCAGTTAACTTAAGCTTTGCTATAATGGACGAAAGTTGCAAAATTACATATTTAATATTTAATTACCGATGAAATGTGATTCCGTTTGTTTTGTAATTAATGATGTTTTGCTGTATTTCCCACACCATGGAATAGAACATATATTATCATATATTATCTTTATAACAATAAATACAGAATATTTTTTGGAATATACGGAGACGTACACAGGTCAGTAGTTGGCCTGTCTATATTTCAGTGCAAACGAAAGTTGATATTTATAAGAGCTGTATCGCTAATGTGTTACCAGGAATATATGGCCCTTATTTCGTCACTATTTCTGCTTATATACTCGATGTTACAGGTGTACGCATAATTTGAAAAAAATAAGGTATTCACAACAGTGTTGTCATGCTGTATTGAAGTAACCGTTTGATATTAACGAAAAACATATTATGAAAGAAAAGCATAATAATAGTAATAACGTAAATATAAACCCTGCTCCGTTTGGATGGAGTTACCCACGACTTACCTTTCTTGGTCTTATTCTAATATGGTCTCAATCTCAAGGTGAAAGACGCGGTGGCAATTTCGATATTTCGAACTATTGATAGGAAATGTAACTATTTTTCGGGATTTCAATCGCGTATATTTGTTTTTTCAAACAAACCTACGTTACGGGCCCTTTACAGGGCCCATGGTCACGGTTGACTGAAAAATAATAAATCCGGAAAAATCCGGAAAAATATTACATATTTTATATCTAATTGCTTACTTCGCAATTGTTGCTAAACACATAGCATTTGGTTTTAGAATATCCTTCCTGGCCTTCACTTCATTGAACCATTTTTCGAAGAGGCCGAAAGGTTCTTTGTAAATCATTTTTCCTTCTTGAAGAGTGTCTCGATTCACCATGTCTGTAAGAAAACTTAATTTTCTTAAACACTATGTTCCAAAGCCGTATTACATTAGAAAACAAAGTTTCGGCGCGTTTAGACAAGTCGAAAACTCGTAAGCAAGAATCTCCTTACTACATATTTCTCTGTGCAAACAGTCGAGGAGGCGATTAAGTTGCTTGCGAATCTCGTATGAGATAATCGTAGGCGAGATTTCAGTTCTTGCCTGAATGTAAACATTATGATACGATAGTCTTATGGCGATTATTGCTTACGATAATCACCTACGAGTTTTCGTCACGAAGCGTGCGAGAAACTCTCTCCATCTAAATGGGCCTTAATCTTCCTAAATCACTTTCGTACATTTTATTTATAAAATATAGATATATGTACCAGTAGGTCTATGAGTGCTGAGAAAGGGCCGGCTGGTACCTAGGGCGGTCAAGACTGAAATCCGCCACTGCCAATCAGTACACCTTGTCAATTGTCACTTTACTTAAACAGAATATTTGGACAAGATACAATTTTCAATAAACATTTTGATATATATATTACATATCTTTAGTTCTGTCCATCCATAGACGGAAAGTAACGTTGATCTACTATTTGATCGAAATTCCCTTCATAGTGAATTTTTACGACTATAAATGCGTTTCACCTTTAAATTGGCACATAACTACACTTATATGTACTGTGTGCTTTATCTTGTGCGAAAAACAGAAAAGAATTTTTTTTTTGTTTTGTTTTGACAGCAACATGGTAATTCCTCGATATAATTATAAATAGCGCACACACTGATAGCCACAGCGGGTGCCATGGACAAACACAAACTACACCCATACTCACGAGAGAAATAAATGTAGACCATTCAAATATTTATTCAGGCCCAGGAATTCAATCCAGAGGACCTCTGCGTGGCAGAGCAACACGGTATAGCAATTCATTCCGCTATGGAGGCAGTTAAAATATAAAGGCTCATTGGGAACCAACGATTTTTATACCAGTTTTAAACCAAAGAAACATATATCACGACTAGAACGTTTAATATTTACAACTTAAAACAAATACAAGACAACTTAAATATTTATTTTTTATCATCTTTTGGATTTTCATTGGTTTTGTCTATGGTAACCTGGATTTCTTCTAGGCTCTCTTCGAGTTCCCAATCTTTAAGAGGTACCTCTGTCAGTTTGTAGAACTTTCCATGTCGACCGATACCTAAAAAAATTATTGAATGAAAAGTTAAGAATAACACATGGAAGGAGTAAAAACTTTTTTAACCGACTTCAAAAAAGGAAGATGTTCGTAATCCGACTATTTTTTTGTGTATATGTTACACGATTACAACATTTGCGAATTGATTTCGATGATTCTTTTTTTGTGGGAAAGGGTATATCTCAGTCGTGATTCATTCCAATTTGAAGAAAATATTCCAACTCTAAGGGTGGCAAATTAGGGATGAATCCGATTTATTGGATAAACTGGCAAACCTTTCTGTTAACCGATTTTAATAAAACTTGGCAAATATATATTTTTAGTCGCATGGTTATTAGCAGTAGAGCTCCTTGTTAAAGAGTTCGTCCAGGGAAGTACTGCCACCTTACCTATTTTTGCTCCCAAACAGTAATGTGAGCATTAACAATATTTTGACTGAAATGTCATATTACAAAATTGAAGGCTACGTGTTAGATAAAGATGTAAGGAATGACGACACGGCTCCAGAATCCAAACAAATTTGATTCAAAGTGTATTCCATAGCATTTAAGTTTATTTGAAAAAAGCAATCCCTAGAGTTTCTTGCTCGTTCTTCTCAGGGAGGTCAGCCTAGTGAACGAGCAGTAGCTTAAATGTGACGTCTTCAAGGGTAAATTTATTTGCCCTGTGAAATATAAAATGATCTTTGATTTTGACTGCGTTCCGGTTTAGAAGAGTAAGGGTGCTGGTGAAATTACAGGCACATGAGACTTGTCAACTTATGCTCAGAGTGACTGGCGCAGTGGGTGTGCCCCTCAGATCTTTAAGATTTAAAGCTTTAAGTGGCGTTGCACGTATTTAACAGGCACACGACTTGTTCGTCCCGTCACTTGATATTATTCAAAAAATTACGGTAACGAATATAGCGAAAGCTGACAAGCAAACTTTTGATGTCGGTTTTTTAATAAAAAAAAGTTATAACTAATAACAGTTATGTTTAATTATTATGTTATGTTATCGATGCAGAAAGTTATAGGCAGCGGCAGTAAAATAGTAAAGAAAAATATACAAAAAACACTGACATACGAAATAAAATATTACTTATTTTCATTTACATTGAAAAAGACATTAGTACACACACAAGACAAAGACAAATTGAACTAAATGATTATCACTAATTACAGGGCTTCACGTCTGATAATTTTAAATCATCTCAGTTGTATGTCGATAAAGCTTCGAGTATATATAACCAGAAATAGAGACGAAATAAGGCAAATGGGCCTTACATCATTTTTAAATATCAACTCTCGTTTGCACTGAAATCACAAATTGGAGAGCTGGAATAGTACAGCGCCAACAACTGACCTGTGGGTACGTCTCCGTATATTCCAAAAATATTCTGTATTTATTGCAATAAAGATAATATCTCTAACTATGGGGGGCTGTTCCATTGTGGGAAAAACAGCAAAACATCTAGTTACAAAACAAACGGAATCACATTTCATCGGTAATTAAATATTAAAAATGTAATTTTTCAATTTTCATCCATTATAGCAAGGCTCAAGTTAAACTGGTCGATTTGAAGTAAAACAATTGACAACATCCATCAATTGTTTCGATTTCGGACTAGCCAATCTGAGCGCAATAATGACATTGCAGAATAGTTTTCAAACAATTAAATGACATTTCTTCTCTATTTCTGGTTATACATATACTCGATGACTGACACTATTGAGACTTGACTGCCATTGCAACTAGATTATAGCAGATTAACAAATGTTATCATATTTATTGAGATTTTTTGTGAAATAAGCCCACTTCATAAATACACTTGATCGAAAAGCGTCATTTGTTATGCCTATAAAGGTATCGGCTGCGGTGAGAAGGTTATTCAAAAATCTCTCACTAGATGTCACTAGCAGCGTCGAATGCCGAAGTCATTACAAAGATCTATAACAAAAACACGATAATGTCGACGACTCATTAACTGGACCCGTGGCTTAGACGGTTAGAGCAATGCTACGGTGCAGCATGGACGTGGGTTTAAATTGCGAGTCGACGAAATTTTTCTGTATGTTCGATCTTTGTATGTATAAATATTAAATATTATCATAATATGCAATATGATCTAAGTGGAGTCACAAATGACAAGTGATTTCAAGAAAATTAGCATTCTTACTATGGTGTAATTTCTTTTTATTATCCCTATATTTCAGAATGTTACACCTTCCTTGGTCACAGGTTGACTAGCCCGCCATAATTAATGATAAACATTTAGTGGGTAACCACGAGTTTAAAAAAAGGAACAATTTAACTATAATAAGAACAGTCAAACCAAAACTAACTCATTGTAGGTGTTAAAGTGATATAGTAAAGTTTATATCACATGAACCACATAATTGTTTGAAGGTTTTAAAAATATAAATAGATAGGAAATGCTAGTTCTAGACCTCAAGTACAAAGTGAAATTGGACTCCATTGTCTTAGGCACAAAAGTTGATAATGCAATGTGGAACTTTGAAAAAAATTTTAGTGCCAGTTCTGGACCATGAATGTGGAGTAAGATTGGGGCGTTGATGATGTTATTTATGCTAGAATGGCGTAAGTACGAATTGCAAAGCAATATTGTATGTAATATAAAATGGGAAAGATATTTTATAGTGACGTCACAGAGTTTAAGTTTGGTTTGTGTTGTGAGATGGTGACCAGTTTGTGATGAGATGAGGTCGATGAGGCTGGTTTTAGATGTGTGTGCATTAATTGGTGGGCGGGGCGATCGATTGCGCAATGCTGCCAAATGTGTTCCATGTGTAGTTGCGACGACGCGGTGGTCTTTGCTGGAGTAATTATAGCTATTTATCTGGCGCTGGACTTAAGTTTTTAAATACATATAAGCTGCGTTTGCAAAATTCTCTATTAAATATGTAAAAGATGTATAGTTTTTAATTAGCGGTTTGCGATGAGCTGTGGTGGGTATAGTAATGGGGGTTCAACCTGCTGGGCGTGGTGGCACGTGCGGCATCGATGATGGCCAATGGTTGGAATAAGGTGTTCCATATGAGTAGATAAATGTCTACATACACATACAAGGAGTGGCATAGAATGGTTAAAACCACCAAATATGAACTAATTACTTTCTCGGATTTCCGGAAACAGTTTTACTGCATCGTAAGATCTCTATGAGAAGAACCTGAAGTTGGATTTTAAATAACTATTCTTTCACCAAAACATATTTTAAAAGCCACAAAGAAAAGCTTGTTTTAACTAATGCGTGAATAGTATTTACTTTAAAATCCAACGTCAGCTTTCTAGGTGAATAGTTTTATCCTACGATACAGTAAACCTATTTCCGGAAATCCGGAATTCAAAACAATAAATTAATTAATATTTGGTGGTTTTAGCCACTCCATGTCACTCTTTGTATACTATCTATATGTAGACATTTAGACAACTTGTTATTTTGTTAACCTTGTTTCTCTGCAGAATAATGTTATCTTTAATGTATGTCTTTGTATGATTATCTTTCTAGGCAATAGAGTCCAAATTCACTTTGTGGTCCAGAATTGGCACTTCCTACTAATAAAAACATATATCTTACCAGCCTGAAATTTCTTGACACCCTCCTTCATATCCTCAATGGCTCCACCCAGCAAACTCTGCATTACAGCCTCGTCCCTCATACTTTCTTCACTGTTAGGGTTGAGCTGCGAGCTGACGGCTTCTATCTTATCCATCATTAATGCGTTCTGAGGGAACTTTGCTAGGGATTTTGCCAGTTTTATTGCTTCGCCTAGAGCTGTCAACAATATGTTGCATTAGTAAACTATCATTTATGTAGAGAAGATGCTAGACAGATCGATATCTCATAGCGTTACACAAATATTTCATTTAATAACGTCATAAAAGCTGTCTATGGGACATGTCGTAAAACACGACTAAAAGTTATCTAGCAATAATATATTTGTTGAGATTCTTTAAAAATAACTTCACTAGTTTTGTTATGATTATGAATATAAAGATCGAACACACAGAAAAATTTCGCCGACCCGGTGGGACTTGAACCCACGTCCATGCTGCACCATAGCATTGCAATACCAACTGAGCTACGGGTCCAGTTACCCAGCCGTCGCAATTCACCTATGTATTGTTGTTATAGATCTTTATACTGGCTTTCCGTATTCGTCGCCGCTAGTGACATCTAGTGAGAGATTTTTGAATAACCTTCTCACCGCAGACGATACCTTTACAGGTATCACAACTGACGCAGGTGCTGCTTTTCGATCTAATGTATCTACAGTTTTTTTTGTGAAATAACTCCATTAGTTTTGTTATGATTATGAATAAGATGCAGCACCACGGTTCAACATGTACGTGAGTTCAAATCGTGAGAGTCGGAATGGCGGGTGTACCTTAACATATTTTAACAAATTTGGTATACCGCCATATTGACAGTCAATTCGGCGGGTGTACCTTTGATATTGCTTCGTTCTGATGGAAGTACAAATGGTTTAAACAGAGGTACTAAATAGTACAATTTACAAACATTTTTTGGTACCAAATTTGTCAGGGTCCGTTAAGGTACACCCGCCATTCTGACTCTCACGTTCAAATACCACCGGGTCGACGAAATTTTTTCTGTGTGTTCGATCTTTGTATTCATAACCAAAAAAATAATTAGGCGGAATGGCCATCTCTTAAGCTCCGAAGTGGAGCTTTCTTATTTTTGTTTTTCCAGTTCCACTAAATTTGGTTGCGCAAAATTGTACAACTGCATATTTTTCTATAGAGGATTATTTATAAAATACTAACAGGACTCGAAGGACTAAATACCCAACATCATAAACAACAACTTTTGACCACAGACATAAATGTGCATGGACTACACTTAAAGGCCCATTTAGATGGAGAGAGTTTATCGCACGCTTCGTGACGAAAAATCGTACGCGATTATCGTAAGCAATAATCTCCATAAGATTATCGTATCATAACGTTTACATTCAGGCAAGAACTAAAATCTCGCCTACGATTATGTCATACGAGATTCGCAAGCAACTTAATCGCCACCTCGACTGTTTACACGGAGAAATATGTGGTAAGAAGATTCTTGCTTACGAGTTTTCGACTTGTCTAAACACGATCTCGTATGACATATTTTCAAGTACATTTGTACGATAATCATATGAACTGTTCGGATTCTCGGACAGTCGACAATTCCCATTCGAGTTCAGTGATTACTACGGTATTGACTATGTATATATCAAAATGACGTAAAAATCATTAAAATTTAGAACTGCTGATAATATTAAGTTCATTGCATTGTATAGAAATATACATTTTTTAAGTTTTTTTTTTCAAATTTTATAACATTTCTTAATTCATAATTTTTTTTCGTTCTCGTTTCATTAATTCTTTCTTAGAATAGCAGTGATGATCTAAACACCCTCGCGCACTGCACTCGTGGTAGAAACGGCTGGCACAGAAACTCGAAATACGATTTTTGCTTTCGAGTTCTGTTTACACGGAGACGTTCAATATGGAAAGGCGAGGCGATTATCGCTCACGTGGACGGTCGATAATCGCGAATGTTTAGACGAGGAAAGTTTTTTTATATTCTTTCGATAATCGTATCTTCGAGACGATAAACTCTCTCCATCTAAATGAGCCTTTAGAATTACACAAACCACATATTATATAGGGTTATTTGTGAAATACTAATAATCTCACATGACTTTATAAACAACAACTTTTGTTCCACGACTTAATAATTCATCACATTATACACTCATACAAAAACAAAAATATTTTATCTACACACACTTAGAATAATAACGCATAAAACATTGACCTACCAACAAATGGACATCGGGTCTAATACAAAAACCACGGAAAAAATGTCCGAGTCCGAAATATAAAAAAACTAAAACATTTAATTTAAATTGTAACGTCATTGCAGTACTGCCTAAATTTACTTACGACGATTTAAGGACCCAAAAACACCATATTTAGCTTCTAGGAAACTTAACAAAATGCACCATATTTAGCTTCGACTGAAAATTACTTGAACACAAGAGTAATGGAATAGCCTTTCTCGTAAATATCAAATAATTTATTTGTATATATTATTATGTAGAATTTTGTACAAATTCACTTAAAGGTATAATAAAGAGTTGGGCAGATACATACATACGATTATTACTACAAATGTAAAAATACGCGTGTATTATGAGAAATGTGCCGATATTCTAACTAAACGTAAACTCAAATATCCGTAATTCCGATTTATAACAAAACTGTTACGCTTTCAAGTAATTTTCATGCTTTTTACATAGACAATGTTAGCTTTTGTTTTGTAATCTTCGTAAAAACACATTATGAAAATTCGAGCTAATGTTATTTCGGGCAAATGTATTTTCTGACTTCTGATAGGTAATCCCAAGCCGTAAAACGACTACAACAATATTTTGTTAGTTATTGCTAACGTTTAATAAAAAATCATTTTAAAAATAGGATTAAAATTAAAGCAACTCTATAGTTTGTTTGTTCTAAATATGTAATTGTTTGTTATAAATATTGTAATTTCACCTTACTACTGACACAGATATAAAACAATTACGACTTAAAAGTTTATTTTTGGTAAATCTTTTGTTTTATAAAAAAAAGTCATGAAAAAGTTATTCTTTATGATGGTAATAATAGTCCTGAGAAGTTATTAGTATTTTACAGATAACCCTGTATATAGCGTAACTTGAAATTTATAAACGTTTGTATATAGATGTATATAGATTGATGTAAGTACCAGTGCCAGTGGCAGTGAGCTTGCACGCAAGTCCCATCCTGTGCGCCTCCTTGCCTGAGATGAGCCTGCCTGTGATGATCAGGTCCAACGCCTGCGACAGCCCCATTAGTGATGTTAACATACGAGCACCGAGCATACTCTGGGGAACACCTGCAAGTGGTAGTAGTATTATTTACAATGTTGTGTTGTTGTTCTTGCTGGAAAGTTATTGTTGTTGAATTAATTTTGACCCAACGATTTATCATTGTTTTTTAACAGGATTTGGATTTTTGGCTTGGATACAAGTCCTTCGAGTCAGGCCTTCACAGTTTTCGGGATTCTCAATAAATTTTTTCTACAAATTTGTATTTTAACGTACTTGTAAAATGAACAAAAACAAAACCTTTTTTAAATAATCTTTTAAACGGCGAGAGTCATTATTCATGTTTTCACTTAGTTCATTTCCTATATTAGGACGTTTAATTTTGAACATGGCTTAGTAGGTATTTCTTCTTGTATGCTTCCATATCATTGCCTTTTACATCTTGATCCTTCTTCCAGAAACTTTTACAT
This sequence comes from Hyposmocoma kahamanoa, assembly GCF_003589595.1. Taxonomy (NCBI): domain Eukaryota; kingdom Metazoa; phylum Arthropoda; class Insecta; order Lepidoptera; family Cosmopterigidae; genus Hyposmocoma; species Hyposmocoma kahamanoa. The sequence goes on along the minus strand of NW_020653391.1, from coordinate 3,191,181 downwards.
TATGTTGTCATAATTTTAATTGAAAGTTTTAAATTTTAAGCGCCTTTTCACTTCAAATTCCCGTAGTTTTTTTCTTTTTTCTTTTCGTTATTGTATTTTAAATGTGCGGTACCATTCAGGCGTCAAATAAATAAATATTATATAGTACTGTTGTACATCACTATTGCTGAGATAATACACATTAGAATAGACATCAAATATTATATTGTATTGAGTATTGTAAATGTTTGTTCTGTTTGTACCTATATCAATTAAATAAATAAAACAAAATATTAGCCATTAAATTACTTTGAATTCCGCGTTTATTGTAACAGTCTAAAGGCCTCACCTAAATGTAAGCGAACAGACAAAAAGTATTTCCTTTTATAAAATATTCAGAATCAAAATGCCTACCAAATCTCCGTCCGAGACATCCTAACACAGCGGTCTCTTCAACGACGCGAAGATCGCACGACAGCGCCAGCTCGAAGCCTTCCGCAACTGCGAAGCCCGAGACAGCTGCGATTGTCGTTTTGTCACAGAGGGGGTGGCGGCGCATGCGCAACTGTCGAATTTACAACTTTCTATTACAGATAATCTGAAACAGGATTATTTTGGAACTTCAAATATTCTATTCCACCAGTTAAAAGTGCAGGATATTGAATTTCTGACCACTTGGAAGTAGCTAATAAAGAAACATGAGAGTTTCAACTGTAATTTGCTTAACCAGGAAATACGTAAGATTTAAGAGTTAGATATTACAGTGAAAGCTTTAATATTATTCACTAATAATAATTGATGTTAACCAATCACTATTATTATTAGGACATTATGAACAAGCAGATATCTCAGCTTTGGCAAAACAAAACACAGACTGTAGATTCTGCAATAACACCGACGAGACGCCTGTGTATTTCTCATGCTCATCCTTACTAATTTCCGTATTTAACATGTCTAAATGAGTAAGATCTTACTCAGTCTTTCAATGCTAACAGACTCCACTAAACATTTGTGTGTCTAACTTTCGAATAAGGAGCGTCTCATGGCTGTAAGATATGGAGGGAAAGTAGGTACTTTAAATATCGTAGTAAGTAGTAAGAATGTTTTGCATCATGGACACATTACTTTGTTTTTACAAATAAGTAATACTGTATTCAAAGATTTTTAAAATTGCTCATCTGCGAATCCAACTTATCAAACCTAAAAAAACATCGACATCGTCAGTAAAACGCATTAAGGTGATGACTAAAGAAAATCTTAACGTGGGTACTGACTGGTGTTGTGCGGCGTAATGTAACGTGTTACACAGTGAGCGTTCGTGCAGTCAGTTCGGGGAAACAAGGCTCTCACAGTGAGCAAGGAGCGGCTTGTTGCTCGCAGCGAATGCTCCACCCCGCTGTTGGTCTTTTGCTTGCAAAAACAAAGTAATGTGTTCTAACTTCAACTTCTTAAATACTCACTGAAGCATCCCGAAGTGGATAATATCCCTTATCTCCCAGCTCATCCAAGTCAAACCCAGAGCAGAACGAGCCACCCTCACCATTAAACACTAACACTTTGGACTGGTCATCTTTGTCAAAAGCATTAATTGCTGCTTCTATTTCCCTGAGTGTTGACTCGTCGAGGCTGTTACGGCTAGTCTGACGGTCTATGTTTATGGTTGTAATGCCTCCATATTTTTCTACCATTATATCTGGAATAATAAAATGAATTTCCATAATAATTACTAATATTACATTACATTTTTGTTCAGACGGGAGCACATCAAGCTACGCATTGATGGATCTTGTTCCATTGCACAGGAGGCGATATTCAAACAAAAGTGAATAGCTTTTTTATTACTTTTTTGCCAACATACTATAAGTCTTATTTGAGACCATAAGCAGTTAATTATTTATATATTTTGATATCTTCTACTTTATATTGTTATAGCGCCATTAATACCGTCAATGATTACGCCAATGTCGAGTTAAGGTTACACATGCGTTTTTTTACAAAAAATTAGACCAGATAATTATTGTTGGTAAACCTTGTTGCTGACACACCTTCTATGTATGTCTGTGATTATTTCGAATTTTGATTTAAGTTTTTTGAAGTGTTCCTTGTCACGGCAACTTGAGTTGTTTTTATTTTTGTCGAGATTTCCTGGGATAAAAGACTTCTGTCTTTACATTGGTTATGGGCTTGTTATGGGCAATGTTCTCACAATAGTTCGACAAGTTTAGTTTACGTGTTTTTTATTAGGACTTTAGGTTTGTGTAGTAAATATAGGCTATATATTAATATTTGATATTAATAAATGTCTTATTTTCAGGAAGGACAATGTGTGCATGGCCGGTTCATGTGATTTGACAGTTACTAATGTGGACGGTATGTATAAAGTTGATAATAAACGGGGTTGTTATTCGGTATTTGCCAATGACCAAGAGCCTAGTATAAGCACTGAAGGTAAAGCTTTTATGTCCAAATCTAATTCTTTGGAACTATGGCATCGTCGCCTTGGTCATTTAAGTTTAAGAGGTATGTTAACTCTTCGTGATCATTTAGCTCGCGGTATTGATTTCTCAAACGCAGATTTGACTCCATGTGTTCCATGCATTGAAGGAAAACAAAAGAGCAAATCCTTTCCTCGCGGTCAGGCACATAGAAGCGTGACTAAATTAGATTTAATCCATATTGATACATGTATATCAGTTAATAGTTGCAGTGGTTGTCGATATTTTATCATTTTTACTGATGATTTTACGCGAAAATCTTTTATTTATTTTATAAATCGCAAAGATCAGATAACGGTTTTGAATACTTTTATTAATTTTAAAACATTAGTAGAAAATCAAACCAATCTAAAGATAAAGCGCATTAGGAGTAATAACGGTACAGAATATAGTAATAAAAGTTTTGCGAATTATTTCAATCAATGCGGTATTGTTCACGAAACAACTGTTCCGTATACACCACAACAAAACGGCGTTTCCGTTTGAATAAGACGTTAGTTGAAAAAGCCAGAGCTATGTTGCAAGGCGCCAGTTTGGAGAAGAAATATTGGGCTGAAGCAGTAAACACTGCTTGTTATTTAAAAAATCGTAGTCCTACTGCTGCTTTGACTAAAGCTACTCCTAAAGAAGAGAAGGCTCAGTCATCTTCGAGTATAGTGAAAGTTTGTGTGAAAGGAGTGAGCATAATGAAAGTTTTAAAGATTTAATTAACACTGTTGATATTACTATAAATAATGTAAACACTTTAGATGTACATGTCAATGATTCTGACGACGATGAGTATGCTACACCAGATGTTTTGTCTACCAATAATGAGTTCTACAAGTCATTGAACAACCTAATATTCAAACTATAGTTTCATCTGATGAACACGGAGAAGCTGAATCTTTGTTGAATAATATTCAGTCAAAGAATGATTCAGAACTACAGAATGTATCAGATTTTCAAATTACTGGTGATTCTAGGCCTGTTCAAAATCGGCATCCTCCACTTTGGTTCAAAGATTGTGAAGTGAATTATTTCACGGGACTAGCATTTACAGGATGAAATGAACCTAGAACATATAGTCAAGCTATAACATGTGAAAAAGCGAAATATTGGTTAGAAACTATGAAAGAAGAATATCATTCACTTTTCTTTGCTAGTCTGGGAACTTGTTGATCGACCTAAACATGGAAATGTCATTAAATGTAAATGGGTTTTCAAAGAAAAAGTTCATTCAAGTGGTAATTTTGAGAAATTTAAAGGTCGCTTAGTTGCAAAAGGTTTCACTCACCAATATGGTGTGAATTATGAAGAGACTTTTGTACCAGTTGTCAGCATTGTACATTACGTTTATTATTTGAAATTGGAATTGAAAATGATATGGACATCGAACATTTAGATGTTAGTACGGCATTCCTTAATGAAAATCTTAATGAATGCATTTACATGGAGCAACCTACTAGATTTGAGATAGAGGGGCAGAACAAAGTTTGTTTACTCAAGAAGAGTTTATATGGACTCAAACAAGCCATTACCTATATCGATCTAATTCGTTTTTGCCCAGAATGACTTCTGCATTTGTATAACAAAAAACCTAACTTAACCTGTATCTATCCAATTCGTTTTTGCCCAGAGGGACTTCCGCGTTTGTATAAAAAAAACCTAATTTAACCTAAATAATCCAATTCGTTTCTGTCCAAAGGGAGTTCCGCGTTTGTATAAAAAAAACCTAAATAATTCAATTCGTTTCTGCCCAGAGGGACTCCACGTTTGTATAAAAAAACCTAACTTAACCTAAATAATCCAATTCGCTTCTGCCCAGAGGGACTTCCGCGTTTATATAAAAAAAAACCTAACAATTTTTAAACACAACGAACAACAACAACATAAATACGCAGTAAAAACACTGTAAATGGATAAAACGCTTACCGTGAAAAGCCAAGAGAAATAAGAAAAAAACAAACGCGCTAAATTACGTTGCGTTTTATTGTTGAAATTACGAAATTGTTATTGAATTATCATTACTATTTCAAAGTAGCCTTCTTAAGAAATAATATCTTAAATATAATGTAAATGCTATTAAATAAGTAATAGTGTTTAAAAAACCAATAAAACATAATATACTTTCAAAATTTAAACAACACATGATATAATTACAGTGGAATGTAGAAACACAAGACATTAAATGTAGGTAACGTTTTTTTGCTTTAATTGTCACGATTTTCAAAAATTATTTTCTCGAGAACCTTTGGCGTCCTAAAACTGAAAATTTGTGAAGGGGTTCCTTTTCACTAGGTCTATCTCCAAAATTATAAATATATATGTATATAATAATTTGAACACCCACCTCGACATCACATATACTAAGGTTGAACCCCTTGCCTAAGGCAAAGCATGAGTTGTTTGTAAAATCTTTGGGTTTAGTTTAGGTTACCGAACTATTATTATAATTTGTACACTCGCACCATGTTTCTATTCCTTAATTATGATTGCTCATGTAAGGGGCAGTGTTGGTTAAACCTTGTTGCTGACACACCTTCTATGTATGTATGTCTATGATCATTTCAAATTTTGATTAAGTTTTTTGAAGTGTTCCTTGTCATGGCAATGTGAGGTGTTTTCATTTTTGTCGAGATTTCCTGGGATAAAAGACTTGTCTTTACAATTATTTTGATACCTCCAGTGCAGATGGTCTTAACAAATATTTAAGGAAAGTGTAATTTTAGACCTATTATAATAAGATTACACAATATTAAACATTAGTGAAATCAAATACTTAAAATATGTATCACATTAGAAGAGAAGTTCTCTAAAGAAATAATAACCACTTGTACTAACAAATCGGCTACTGCGTTGTGTGTACAGCCACAGATCATTTGGGATCCAACAATTTTCCACATAAAGGTAACCCAAAGTTGGAAGAGTATGACTTTCATGCCAAATAAAAACAATTCAGATAAATTAATACATCAATTAATTAGGGCAAAACGAAGGAACCTCAAGTCGAAGTATCGCCTTGACAACCTACATCTTTTTAAAAAACAAGTTGAGAAATTAGTAGAATCTATTCTTCCACAAATAGGATAAACAATTTTTCAATTTTAAACTATAATACGTCCTTAGAATATACGAAAGCGAGAGGTACACCAAGTTTCGTCTATTTAATTGTTATTAATTCATAATTGAAAGTAAATAAATACGTACTTTTTCTGACTTCCTCAACTTTCATCTCTGAAGTGTTGTCTGCAGTAGGTTCCTTTTTCTGAGCATCGTTAGAGGCATGTCGTGCTGTATTAACTCTGAAAATTGAAGAATTAACTCCTGTAGCGAGACGTCTAATTAAAAACCTCATTATTATTTAAATATTCAGGAAAAAATAAGAGAATTCTGCCGAAAGAACTTAAATTCAACCCTAATACGAAGATCCCACGAAATAACAAATCCTTCTAATTTGTGTAACAGACGACAGCTGGAGCTGACAGCACGCTGACAGGCCGCAATGCAAGTCAGTCTGGCTCACAAACTAATAATAAGAGATACTACGTATCTGGCTGTCTGCGGTAGCAGGTTCTAGTTGCCGTAGCTGCTTACAAAAAAATTGAAAAAAAAAATTATTTTGTTTTATACACGAAACGTTGTGTGTATTTTTCCTTGTGGCAACTATACCAAAGTTGTCAAAAAATATTCAGCCGACAATCTTTGCCTTTCGTTCCGCAAAAATAAAAAGAAAAAAAAAATTCAGCCGTCATCGCTCCGATTTGTGATTTTTCTAGACAAATTCTGTTTAGACACGTGTACTTGGCGTTATTTGTATTAATTTCACAACTTATACATAACTTGCGTCTGTAACTTTTTAAAACATTTCGTTGGACAGCTTATTTAGGGTGTACGTGACCTAATATCAGACCATTGTGTACGAGAAACAACCGGAGTGTTTTTGCCTGTTTACATTTTAAAAAACGTGAAAAATGTCTGAATTCAGAGACTGGTACAACAGTGTACCGTTTTTTACTCGATATTGGCTCACACTAACCATAGCTCTGTGCTTAATCGGTAGATTTGGTTTGGTGAACTACTACTATTTAGTTTTGGATTACTATCCATTCATACACCAATTCCAGGTACGTTGAAATCATAATTATGTATGCAGTAAATTAATTCAGAAAACAGCCTGGTGTTGTCCATGGTCACAGCCTTATTAACTGTTCATCAGTATACTTGTCGTGGCTTGACCTGTGGTAGAAAAAGCTTCTTTTGTACATGATCAGAGTCGGGTTTTGTTACAAAAAAACAAATTGTATCCTCATTCTGTTGACCTGTTTTCTTGCAAACTGTACTCTCTATTAATTGAAGAATCTGTGACAGGGAACTTCATTGCCCTGCCCATCAGCGGCTGATAGGTGAATGAAGTTCCATACTGGGAAGGCACAGGCCTTAACCGGACGACATAAATACTGCCCGAGACAGGAAAGCCCTTCAGTTCGTAGATGCTGTTGGACGTGGCTCTGAACTAAGAAGGGTGTAATAGTAACATTTATATTAATAAAAATAAGAATTAAGACCTAAAGTAGCAATTAAATTACCATCTTTTAACAATTATTCATTATAGCCTTTCTCAACTTTTATTGAAAAGAAATCAAATTCAAACAATTATTTTTTTATTTCGTGCTAAAGCAGTAACAATAACTGAAAATTTAAAAGTAACAATGTAATAAAATTTAATAAATGAAAAAAACTGAAAAGTAAAGAATACAAACTCAACCTCAAACCACTTGACGAACCTGTTATGAAATTAAAATAAAGTAGTGAAAAAAATGACAGTGGGCTAATTTTTTACTTCAAAATTAGGCTTAAATAAATTAAATAACCAAACTTGAATAAACACTACATTATATTGGGGATTTTATGAGTGTTTTGCTAAATATATGTGTGGTTAAAGCTTAACAATGTGTTTCTCATTATCCAATTCGTAACTGCTTACCATTTACATTGAATTTTTATCTGTTAGCATTTTGTGTTCAATTTTGCACATGCTGAAACACCTATCGCAGTTTCCTTGTTCGATCCTGCTTTATGGTGTCACTTCATCATCTGTCTACATATATGTTAATTTTAAATGATGTACCATTATAATACACAGTTACTTCTTGTCTTATATGGTAATAAATGTACAGATGGAGCTGGTATCAAACTGTCTACTACTGTACTGTAGTATATCAACCCATATGCTTCCTGCAGCTAATGGCCACAAAGTGTATGTTTCAATTCATATTCTTTAATTCCAGATATGGCGCCCTCTAACCGCCCTGTTCTTCTACCCAATCGGGCCAGCAACTGGCTTTCATTTCCTTATAAACTGCTACTTCCTATACAACTATTCACAACGACTTGAGACGGGCATGTTTGCTGGCAAGCCAGCAGACTACTTCTATATGCTGCTCTTTAATTGGCTATGCTGCGTTGTCATTGGGCTTCTTGTTAGCTTACCGGTGAGTTTAAATTGGAAAGTGATATAACAGCAAAGCTGTGGAAGATTACTACCCAATATGCTTTTTTGATATCACACTCTAGGTTATAAATAATGTAAATCAAACTTCTATAATATAATTCTATAATAAAAAATATAATTGTTAATACAAAGATCAAAACACGAAGAGAAATTCCTTCGACGCGATAGAAACGCCACCTGCGACCACGCTGTACCGTAGCATCGCTCTACCAACTGAGTTACAGGTTGAGTCTGCAGAGTTGATGAAATTCTTCTGTGTGTCTGTTATAGTACTGGGTTGTTTCGGCATTCAATGTATATGCACATAATGTGACAATGTACAACAACATATGTAAAACGTTTATTTGAAGCATTCGGGTCCTTGAATATTTATACCTCACTAGCAAAACCAAAAGTAGAAAAATACTTTTCGTGGTTAGATATGTGGGTTACTTATTGTTCATTATTGCAGCCTTAAGAACATTGTAATGGTGAATGATTTGCAAAATGCAATTGCAGTGCTTCAATGAGCCTTCAAGACTGGTAAAGGTATTTCTTCCAAACAAATCTATATTCATCCAATTAGTGCTATATGGTAAAGTGACTGTTTATAGAATAATAGACCCTTACATAGACATATTATAGATTTTTTAAATTGCAGATTCTAATGGACCCAATGGTGCTGTCTGTGCTCTACGTGTGGTGTCAGTTGAACAAGGATGTCATTGTATCCTTCTGGTTTGGTACAAGATTCAAAGCCATGTACCTGCCTTGGGTGTTGCTTGCTTTCAACCTGGTTATCAGTGGAGGGTGAGATACAAGTTTTAATTTCTTAAAGGCTAATAAGTAGTACTGCTTATTTGTACGTTTTATTTTATTTCCTTCAAATTATTGAATTCATAAAAAAATCTTGTCAACTTCTTATGTCTCAAAGTGACGGGCGCAGTGGCAGTGCCCCTCAGACCTTTCCGATTTAAAGCTCTGAGTGGCACTACAACTGTTATAAACAGGCACGTCGCTTAGGCGCACGACTTGTTCAGCTCGTCACTTCTTATCATAAAAAAAAGCTCAATCACAGGCACAAGAGACATGACATTGTATGTCCCTGCAATGCATACTTAGTATTACTTAATATCCTGTGATACTAAAAAGACTGCCTTAATATCTAAAATATAGACTGCGGTTGCCACTCTCAAGGACTGTTCGCCTGGATGCTGTCTGAATTCTCTCTGTCTCTCTGGCCGTTCTCAACCATATTGGTGTAGGCCTCCTTCAGTTTCTGCCACTTCTGTCGGTTCTGTGCCACCTGTGTCCAATTCAACCATGCCGCTTTTTTATGTCATCCTTCCAACGCATCTGCGATCTCCCTCCGAGCCGTTTTTCACCCTAGAGTCGCCTTTCGAGGACTACTTTACACCAGGAGCCATGCTTTCGAGCAACGTGACCCGCCCACCGCCACTTCGTTACGCGTTTAGTAACATCTGCGACTCTGCTTTCCTGTCTGAGCCACGTATTTGTTTTGCGGTCTTTGAGTGTAATTCCCACCAGTTTCCTCTCTAATGCTCTCTGGGCTACCTGTAATTTGTGAATTATATCTTTTGTTAGCACCCAGCTGCTAGGTGTGTGAATTAAACCTAATAATTGTTTATAATTTGTTGCAGCGGTGTGATGGAACTGTTAGGCATCTTAATCGGTCACCTGTCATTCTTCCTGCTGTTTAAATATCCTCAGGAGTTCGGTGGACCAGCACTTCTCACACCACCTGCGTTCCTGTAAGTATAGCTTAGTGTTTTATTGAAATTCAATTTACTTTTGATATTGTTAAAAACAATACTGCTATTGACTTTCCATAGCACTCACACTATAATACTTAATAATTCGTTCAAGGACAGTAACAGTGTTTACCATAAAATTAAATATCAGAATATGATAGGACGGGGTACCCCGTCTCGCTATATGGACCTCAAAAAACCAACTACGGGTGTTACTGTGCCATTTCCAAGTGGTTCCTGTGTAGTTACTGTGTACTGCTTTTCCATAGAGAATCAACTATGTACTACTGACAAAATTCAATGATTTGACAAAAATTCATTGAACATTTTTCACAACAAATTTGAACAACATAAAAACAAAATTCGAAAAAAGAAAGAAAAATACGATTTTTATAAAAAAAATAATTAAGAAACAAATAACAAAATCAAAACAGACCAAGTCCAAAAGTTGGCGTAGTGTTCATTGAAAATATCGAGAAGCACTACGGCAAGAAATTTTTGTGCGCGTACTATTTACGTACTGTCCATGAAAAGGTTAAGAAATTTCTCTCTGCTTGTTTCCAAAAAGGTTGTGACTATATCCACAAAGGTTCAACTGGGAATCAAACCCTGAAGTATTACTTATCGCCTTTTTTTAATTGAGATAACTTGAAATGTTCTAAAATAACAAATGTTATCTACAGGAAACAACTATTTCCCGACACGCGGTATGTGGGTGGTTTCGGCACAGCTCCACAGGCTAGGGCTCCCACGCGTCCCGGGGGAGGCGTCTTTGGGGGCCACAACTGGGGCCGTGGACAGGCACTCGGAGGAAACTGAATGCGGAGCTGAGCTTTGGCATAGAGCGATGTTGTATAATAAATAAATCGACCAAAATCTCACGAGAACAAACTTATATCGAGGCTGTAATGTAATAAAATAAAGCACATGATTGTGGCACATGCTTAAATGTTTTGTGCGTTACAAAGTTTGACTGAGGATGTGTTGGAAGTTGACAATGTTCACCATTTTTGGCCTATATTGACAAAACTGACTTTACGGTGGCGAATCAATCGACGCATACAACTAATTGATCTTAACTTTTAAAAATGTTAGAAAATATGGTTGATTCCCTCCCTTTCACCCCTTTCAACAAGGGCGACGCCAAGTATACCACATCACTCACTGAAAAGGGAGAACTGATCACTGGGATTAGGAGACAGACAATCAGGAAGTTTCTTACCAAAGAGTCTCAAGTTGTCATCAGCTATTTTCAACCTTTTTCCTTTGGGCTGCATTTTGGTTTTGAAGGGACTTGTCAACTTATGCCTCAGGGCGATGGCCCAATAGCGGGCACATCGATCTTTGTGATTTAAAGCCTGGGTGGGACTGCAACTGTTATGGACAGGTGTGTCGCATACCACCAGGCCCAGAACTTGTTCGTCCCATTGGCATAATAAAAAAATAAACATGTTTGCTATATTACAAGAGCCGCAATATTTTTGAGTAATGACCTTTTGTTAGGTTATCCATTTAAAAGTAAGTAGTGGGAACCTCGTTTTACATTTACTCATTTAATTAATAAAATCTAAACGTATCTCGCCCAAGATGTTAAAACTCAGAAACCTATAATTTTAAAGAGCTAATAATAGTGTTTCAGACCACGAATAAATGCTTGGCGATCTACATGCGGTCCGTAGGGCGCTGGTTGTGTATGGCTGACCTAGATTGTCTATAAGGCCTAGGTGAAGGATTTGTCCCTGTTGTCACCCCTTTGAACTCAGAAGGTTCCTGTACACGCACAGGTAATAGCACCCTTCTCGTATAGCCTAAGGGTCTGTAGGGAGGGTCACTATAATCAAAACTTACATAGAAAGCAATAGGATACCACTCCTTTGAATATTAGTAACGCACATTGGGCAAAGTGTTTTACATAATAGGACTATCCTACCCATTCATCATCACGGCACGGGTCTCCTCTCAGTTGAGGATTTAGGCCATAGTCGTAGAAAAGCATACCATATGAATGCAATAAATACATTGAGTATTTAAAGCTCACGGTAAATTTCGAATTAAAATTTCGCACATAAATTCCGAAAAAGTCAGAGGTGCGAACCCGAATTCGAAACCACGGACTCTGCTTGAAAGGCGTTAGGACAAACCATTACGCTACCAATTTTCACCCCACTCATTGTTCTTTGCCAATATTCGAGCGGGTGACAACAGGTGTTGTAAACTTTTCAATATCTTATAGTGCCTATACAGTGATCTACTATATTTAAACATGTAAAGATAACATTAGTATGTGTATTGAACTGAAAATCCTTTGAACAAACTTTGTTGGTTGCACGAAGTACAGCGAGTGAAGTTTTCTTGGCATCAATTCAAAATGCACATTTATGAATAGAATTATTTAAGTTCCTCAAAAGCCTCAACCCATGTCCAATTTCAACTGGCATAAAAATAATGCAATCTGCAACTCGTGATGAAAAGAAAATATTTAATTTCATAAAGTGACCTATGAATGATAATTTCAAGTTAAAGCTGACCATGTTAAATATAGGGCAAAAAAAAAGTAATTTTCAGATTTAGCAATGTGAAAAACAACAATAAAAAAAAATTTTTTCGTGCGCAAATGTGCAGAAGTATGAAGAAAAAAAGACTTGCGCTTCGTTAAGGAATCGACATTCTGCCTAGTTGATAAATAAAAGTTACGTAGGTACATTAACTTTAACAACGGCTGTTCGTGACTGTTTCTATAAGGTTTCTATCATTTGACAAGTAAATGGCGTGTTGCTTTTTAATGAGATTCTGGTCGATCTATAAAGTGATTTTGCTGCATTAATAACAGATCTTGTGACGTGTAGGTAACAAACATTATTTTGGCCAAGAATTTGGTAGGTTATGATTGATATGAGTTGTATTGTATGTAAAAATGGTACAGAGTCAAGATTTTATGTATACGGATGAATCGAATTACTTTATTCAGTTAGGGTCGACGCAGATTTGCGCGAGAAATTTTAACACACTCCAAAGCAAATATTTTTTGCTACTTTGTACCCAGATTTTTACTTTCAATCGACGCTGACGTTTTGGCGAACAATTTGTTCTCCGTTGTTCCACGGAAACACGTATCTGTAAACACAATGAAGAATGTAAAAAAAATCTAATGTATTTCCTAGCATAATAAAAAATTGTCGAACTTAATGAGTTCAAATTAGGTAAGCAATAATTTGAGTGAAACATTAATTCTATCAAATTCCATTATGTTGTTTTCGACGTTTAGGCTGACTAGTTACAATTTGACACGTTTGTGCAATTTGAAAGGTCTATAATGGGTCTATAGCTTCTAAGGTTTATAGTTGTTTCCGGGGGTCTACTCTCGGTCTCCGTCCGAAACAATTACTGTCAAATAAGTAATATTCGACAAAATTAAAAGACAAGTATCCAGTATGAAGCTTCATTCGCATCACACGTCTTTTCATTTGGTCAAGTATTGCTTATTTGGCAGTAATTGTTTCGGACGGAGATCGAGAATAGACCCCCTGCTGATAGCCCGAATTTTGATGTCAAACATTAGTACTGGTGACATCCGAATACGGCGTATTCCAAATACTTTTTAAATTAAAAACATAGGTGCACATTTGACCTCTATCTTAGTGCCCACTTGATGGAAAGTGACGATGAGGTCGAAGATAGAGCATGCTACACACCTACATAATGCCTATTCACTCTTCTTGAAAAGACCTAAGTTATATCGTTCAAGGGACAAGTTTGAATTATTTTTTAATTTGTATAAAAAATAATAAATACTTACACATTTACAAATCTGACACTGATGGTCATATCTGAAAAAAGGCACCGCCAGTAAAGCAAACACGAGGAATACAGGAATGCGTTTAGCTATAATCTAGCTTGCAAAGAAACCTTTTGCTTCAACTTTGCTGATAGTATGTCTCAAGGGTACAAAAATCACTTTAGGGCATTGAGTTGGAAACGTACACTTAGCGGCACTATCGTCATCAACCTGATGTTTTTGTTTACGTCATAATCTCTAGTCAGCCTTCAAAGAACAATTTACATCGTAAATTACTAGGGCCAAAAAATTGGTACAGCCTTTGCGTATTTCTGCGCTACGCTTAGGCAGTGATGTTAAAATGTTGAATAACATATACTACTTAGTAACATAAATTGGTACATATTTCGCACTAGAAACCAAATACTGTCGTACTCAAAATTGCAGAATTGAGAAAACACAATTTGAAAATTTAAAACAAAATAATTATTGGATCTTATTGCAAATAATGTGATTATTTTTATTTATACATAATACTTAATTATCCATGGTCTCGAAGGGACTGACACTGGTGAAATCAGTCCCTTCGAGACCATGGACGTTGCAATACGCCCGAAACGACGAGGTAGTTAAAAAATGTTTTTATACACAATTAAGTCCCGAATTTAAAATCAAATAATATCCATTTATACACGAGAATATAATATTGTTTCATTCAGACTTTTTTAAATGTTCAAATCGTGTCCTCTTAATTTCACAGTTTTAAGTTACGACATTTTTTGTTTTCGTATGTGATTGATTTAGTATTGAAAGGATAACATTTTACGTGTGACGTCCGGGTAACTTAATAACGTTTTTGTATCTTTGAATAAATGCGATTAGAAGCAATCACCTTTGTACTATTAAGTAAGTACTTTTTACATTTCTTTTTCAACGAAATAATTATAGTTTTTCTATTTATTCAATTTTCAAGATAATTTAAAATGTTGAAATAAAGAGTGCTTGAAACATAATGTATTTTCGGATATTTAATAATGAATAATGTATTAAAAATCCTATTTTCTTCTACAGCTTTGTACGAAAACCTAACTCCACTATGCCTGAACTTGCATTTTAACTTTAGTTAAGAACTATTTTTTACCTTGTAATAAATTCTTTTTTTTGTATAAACACTAAACTCCATGTTTTTATCTTTGATTTCAAATAGGTAGACTTCAGTTCAAATGTTCAATCAAAAATAGGTATTTCTATAGAATTGTTTTTAAATGGAAATAAAATAATTCTTATAAATTATTATTTTTGTGGTGGCCTTATTTGTTGTATATATTCGTAATAAAACGAACACGCGTTAAGGTCTAATCAAATATCTGTTTCTGCCGCCAAGCAGTATAAATAAATAAACGTAAGCAGTACTGTGTTACGGTTTTGAATGTAGAGTCATGGGGAAATTACAGGCACAGGACTTGTCAACTTATGACAAAAATTGAAAAATTACATATTTAATTACCAATGAAATGTGATTCCATTTGTTTTGTAATTAGATGTTTTGCTGTTCCCACACCACACCACCGAATGGAACAGCCCCCATAGTTACAGATATTATCTTTATTACAATAAATACATGATAAATACAGAATATTTTTGGAATATACGGAGCTGATACAGAGTCGTCCACACAGGTCAGTTGTTGGCGCTGTATTACTTCAGCTTTCTAATTTGTGATTTTAGTGCAAACGAGAGTTGATATTTAAAAGTGATTTTAAAGCCTACTTACCCGATGAGTTGCCAGGGATGGATGGCCTTTATTTCGTCTCTATTTATGGTTATATATTTGGTGGTTCGAACTTATAAATTCCAAAGTCGCACTTATGGTCTATATCATCTTATATGCGTTTCTGGAATAAGTCGATTCATACTATTATGGATATTTTGTGGCGACAGTTATCTTGAAATTTAATAAGATAACCTTTGTACCTATTGACTGTTCAATGAAATTATGACAAGTTGGGTTTAGAGTAATTTTTAGGTCAGCTTTCCCTACCTAATATCAGTGGCAATTTTTACAATAATAGGTACCTATTTAAATATTCTAGAATATATATTATCATGAAGTATTTTTTAATCGAGTGTGGTATCCTGAAATATGATTTTAAATATGTATAATAAAAATATATTATTATATTTAATAAGAATTGCCACTTTTACACAAATAAATATTTAGGTTATTTTTCACTAATTTCAATTAGTGAAAAATAACCTAAATATTAATTACCCTTTAAGAAAAATTTTCATCTGAACCCAAATAAAACATAAAATTATATACTTAATAAACATAATTTACTATGATACAACTACTATATATAAATCAATGATGCGAATCTTTCGGGTCAGCTTTGCCAAACTCCTTCTCCCACATGGCTATGTATTCTTTCTTGCGCTGCTCTCTTTTCTTGAAGTATTCGGGATACTCGGCCTTTTCCAGGGGATGCCAGTAGTCAAGTACCCAATCCGGTGGTGTGACAACACGTTCGTAGGCAACGCCACCAGGACTTAGTGAAACTGTAATTAAAGTTTTTAAAACCTGTAAGAAGGTAAATATAGTAAAGTTTTCAAATTTCTCTTTTAAATATAATGAGATTATTCACTAGTAATGTCATCTTCCACATCTGCCAATTAGTAATTTATTAAAATAAATGACGCACGCGCTCATAACTCCCGCACTAGGGAAACCCTGTATCGTGGGTGCCATGGACACACACCCACAAATTAAACCCAAAGTCATGAGAGAAATAAATGTAGGCCATAAAATATTTAGTACCAAAAAAATGCCTAAATTATACTATTTAGTAGCTATGTTTAAAAAAAATTGTACCTCAATCGATCGATGAAGTTGTAGCAATATCAAAGGTGGGTGGGCGTACCTTAGTAAACTTGTTAATTTTAGTCTTTCAATGGAGAACCAAATAGGGTATAAAGAATACCTGTTTTTATTAGACTTACACTTTTTAGGAAGGGGATGCTGCTGCAAAAACAACTCCTCTTCTCCGGCCTTCAGCAGGGCAACAGCTTTGCGCATATCTGGTTCCTTAGCATGTTTGTTGAATCGGTCACGTAGAAGGACTGCATTGTAGCGATATACAATTCTGTGGATTTAAGAAGTGTTTTTGCGCTATAATACAAAATTTCACATCATTTTGTAGCAGAGAATAACATACAAAATCGTAAGTACCTAAACTGCAAGTTTAAAATTAGAATGTCAAAATCGTAAGTACCTAAACTGCAAATTTAAAATTAGAATGTCTTGTAAACTACAAAGGCAAATGACAATGAATAACTAAATAAGAAAATGAAAGAATACCGTTTAATAAATACTGTCAATTTAGTTTGTGGGCCAGTAACTAACTACGTATGCAACTATCCCTATGTAGAAAGTAAACAAAACTTGAAAAAAAATATAACCTCTTAACGAGTTCATTTTGCTTCGTGTAAAGTTAAATTACATTCTCTGTACAAAAAAGTCGATGTATAGACGAGTTATCTGGAAAATTAAGTACAAAGAAAAAGGCAATTAAGATAAAAACCTAAGAAAAACGCATAAATTACGTAACCTGAAGAATATAAACTTAGAATATGGAAAAGCTTCACGTAACATATAAATACCTACCGATCGTCATAAAACGCCTCTAAATTACGCAAAGCCTTTTTATAAAGGCTGCAAACCTTCTGAGAATGGGTCCTTAAGCCCAGAAAAGTAGAGCTCGCCGCCATCTTTGTTATGACAATTCTTTCTAATTTGTGATAACAATTTTGACAGTTGACGGCTGGTAAACCGTTTTGGTTTTAGAGGATGGAAAAAAATAAAGGAATTTGGTAACTTTTTGGTTTTTTTAATAGAAACACGCGGTCGCCCTAGGTCGTCGTAGGTTAGTGTTGGGTCGTGGAAAAATTTCCATTTTTCAGAAATTCATACTTTTCTGGATATTTTTCCAATATCTTTTCCTTTAATTTTCCTCACTTTCAACTGTCAAAACTTGAAGTTACTGAACGAAAACGATGGAGCTGTTCAATTTTTCGCTGTTGTGAAATCATTTTTAACCTTTTTTTTTTCTACGTTGTTTCTTCAGTTCAGTTCACTCTAAACTAAATTTCAAAACACATTTCTAAACGTAGAACATAATTATGAGCTTTCGAAATTAATATTTTTCACATTTTTCTGAAATTTTTCCGAAAAAATTTTCACTGTTTGATTTTTTCCGAAAATTAACCTACAGTCTTAGAATAATAACGCATAGAATGATAGTTTCATATCAAACGAACTGTCACAAGTGAGGCAAAAATCAAATTCATGTAGATTAGTTTTAGTAGTAGATTATTTTCGGTTTTAGTGAATATTTATATAAGAATACAAGTTGAAACGCGTTACTTCCTTGTGGAATGTGATGTTAGTATCTATTTTATGTTTGTCTGACTCATTTACCGCACATTTCGTAATTTTTAGCTAAAATTCTTGAGCTATTCGCGGTGCAAGTTGACCTTGAGCACTGACGGCCCGCCCGCTCGTGTAGGCCCATTGGGAGCGCTTCAATTTGCCTCACTTAGCGTGTGCGGACTAGGTTTCTATGCGTTATTATTCTAAGCCTACAGTAAGATAAATGTCCCAGTGGTTGACGCTTTTAGACAGAAAATCGCGTATTTTGCCAAAAAGGTACTTAATTATCAGTCATACTGACTACCTGGGTATCTTAACATATTAAACGGTTTGTCATTTATCTTCTTGGAACTATAAAATTTAAAATAATCATAGACTTATTAATATGTTCCAGTTTTCCGCTACTAAATTGCTATTGTAATGTCAATAGTTGACTATGACAATGAGATCGGAGTACCGATATTTGACAGGGCGTTATGTTAAGATTTCACTTCGACTATTTTTCCGTCCTCTGAGAGATTTCATAGTTATTTAAACGCATTAATCACTTGATAATAATAAATGTAAAAATAAGAAAACCATATTCAATCGAGATGCTTTTATTAAAATTAATAAATATTACCTTTGTAGTCAAGGAAAGTACGTGCGTGCAAAAAATCAATCAACAAAAGAATAGCTCAACGTTATTATTGAGTCTGCAATCTTATCAAGCGAGTTTCATTAAGTAGATTTCTAACCGCATCTATATGTCTAGCTGAATGTAAAAAGGACACTGATCAACATGAAAGCCTACGTCTATGAGACACAAGAATCAAGACTATTAAACGACAAGTGTTTTAGATCCAATGTCATTTACGCACTTCACGTCATCCCACAATAGAAGATAGGCAGCCTTGAACTAAAGATGTACAAGTGTTACAAGGGCAAATGCAATTATTTTGCAGTGTTGTCCGTCTGTACCACATTGTGACACATCCATTTGTACGCTAACTTATAAGTCTTGATCCTTTTTTTTTACCCGAGGGAATCTGCTTACAGATACCCCGGCCCTCTGGGGGCAGAGCCGGGGTTATGTGGAACTGGGCTGCACCCTATACGGGAGCATCAAACCCCCGGGGTGTTCCTCCTCTCCGCTGCAGGAAGAGACACTGGTACAGGGCTGGGCAAAATACATGCTACATCTAAATTGAAATACAAATTACAAAATACTTCCTTAAATGTATTTAAAATACAAAATACCAAATACTTTCTTGAGCTGTATTTGAAATACAAAATACTTTCATGGGGTGTATTTAAAATACAAAGTACAAATACACATTACAAAATACTTTATTAGTATACCTATCGCGATATGTGGAAGCCAACAATTTCCACAATACATATCTTGAAAAAGAAGTTTTATATATTCAGTTTTACCAGATAACCGCGAAAAAACGACTTTGACATCTTTGACAATAACATGCACTGTTGCCACCTGCAAATGTGCTTCTACTGCATTGAATACGAGTATTTAAGATGTCGTGAGTGTTGTGTGTCGGTCTAATGAGAACCCTAGTGCACAAATAAATAATGAAGATCAAATGCGGGTAGTTAGAAAAACTCGCACGGCTAGAAGATGCTGACACCCGCCTCTTCAGTCCCTTCGACACCATGGACGTTGCAACATGTCCAAAACGTCGAGGTAAATAAAATATGTTTTATACGTGATTAAGTTCCGAATTAAAAATCACATAATTTCATACTTCATTTTTCGAACGTTCCGTTTCACACACACACGTCACCATTGAGTTCAATATCATATAAATCTATGCACGTCACATAATAGGATGTACATTGAAAAAAAAAAAAAAAAAAAGTATTTTGTTGTAATGTATTTTACAACGAAAGTATTTGAAATACAAATTACAAAATACATAATGGTCAGATATTTGAAATACCAATTACAAAATACATTTTTAGGGTGTAATTGAAATACAAATACAAAATACGTATTTGTATTTTAAATACGTATTTCAAATACAAGTAATTCAAATACTGCCCAGCCCTGCACTGGTACACTATCGCTCGTCCGCGCCTCCACCAGCGGCTGGCCGCGCCCAGCGCAGCCCTTCCCCGAGAAGGGAGACACAACGGTCCCCCGACTCCAAATGTAAGGCTCACCGAACACCAGACGAGCCTTCCATCTCGGCCCCCTCCACGCTGGGCAGCGAACTCCCCCGAGTCCGCTACCCAGTGGCCATGGGGCCAGGACAACATCCCCTCAACTATGAAGTTCAGAGGATGCTCCCCCAGCCCCCGCGGCGGATCTGTTGGTAGGCAACACCCTACGCGCATCCACGTGGACTTTCTGTATTTAGAGCGCCCACCGCAAGGACCAATCGCCCAAATTCGGCCGCGAAGGACAGGACGAGCGGCAACGACACACCGACACGTCTCTCCCTCCGCGGCCCCACCGCCACTGCATGTGCACCCTAAGCGGTGCAGCCCCGCCAGGGTCGCGGAGGATAGGACGAGCGGCAACGACACACCGACACGTCTCTTCCCCCGCGACTCTGCTCCCCGCATGCGTCCGCGCGGACCCGCTCGGCCTAGATCAAGACGAGCCCGCGCGGTACGCCTTTCTCCTCGGGCCAACCTAGCTCCATCGGCCGGCCCGTGAGTTCCTCTTAGCTTCACCGTGGGATCAAATCGACCACAGCTACTAGAGCCCCCCGCCACGACAAGGTGGGAATCTATTCGTGGGGATATGTCTTGATCCTAAATTGATATGAAACATTGAAACAATTACTCGTTGGACTCTTTTTATGTAGACTTAAAAAATTGTAAATTATATGTAAATATGAGCAATATCAACTAAGAAAAAACAATCAAGTTGTAATTTTAAATTTTCGGTGAAGGGTGCTACGAGGCCATGGTCTCCTTTTGCACGAGTGTAGTCTCGCAGAAGGAGGCTTCGGAATGCCTCAGAGAGGACTACCCCCTCACTAACCCACTTCGTAGGCGGCGGGCGGCCGAGGAGACGGAGAAGGCAGTACGCCCATCTTCCCTCGCCGTAGACCGAGTTGCGAGGACCCTTACTAACAAGCTTGAGGGTGCCCTTATGCCTACCCTTATAACTACCGCTGGGTTTTAGTGGGTAAGGTATGAGGTATGCTCAACGCATTTCCTAGCAATAAAAAAGTGTAATTTGCTTACTATAAAAAGTTGTTTACTTCTGATTTTAAATTTTTTAAAGAAATTTAAATACGTATTTCATCCTTTTTGTATTAATGCCTGAACGTTACTTGGACATTGGATTTGGACACCCTCTTATTTTATATCATAAAGGATGGAAAAAGAATACACCTATTTCTGCATTTATTTTTTCTCGAAACAACACATTTTTTTAGGCTTTGGAGACAAGATGGTAGGGGATACCTTTCTTAAAGTACACATATTTTAATAAATCAATAACCACAAATTCGTAAGATCTGCGAACACGATCTGTAGCTCAGTATAGAGTTGACCCTGGTTTGACACAGACTCAAGTTCGAGTCCTGTCAGAACACAGGATTCGATCTTTGTATTAATATTTATAACAAACTAGTGAAGTAATTTCACAAAAAGTAAAATTGAGTATCATGATACTTACGCCCTATTTTGTGCGGTCACGTAGTTGCAAGAGCGCGCGGTTATTTACGATCGATTGAGATCGTCAGTTAAGTCTCAAACGTCGCCATGGACTCACATCAAAAACTTCATCGAAGAATTAAAAGAAGAAGGCCTAAAAGATTCAGGATGCATCCTATGATTCCGGAAAGAAATCGTTACGGATTATTCGTTGTTCTTATTAATGAGTTAAAAAAACAAAAAGACAAATTCTTCAACTTTATTCGGATGTCCGTATCTACTTATTCAGAACTTTTAAGAAAAATGCT
>NW_020653391.1:3110761-3164341 GCF_003589595.1 Hyposmocoma kahamanoa | reverse complement strand
AATTTTGTTGTACAATAATTAGTCCCGCAGACTTCATTTTTGCACCACGGCTAGGGTTGCTGGAAGAAATCTCTTATAGAGATAAGCTCACCTTTGTATTATGTCCATTGTAACGTGTGTTTTATGTGTCTTTTCTTTGTACAATAAAGAATATAAAACATACATAATTTTTATTATTTTACGATTTTGTTTTACATTAACATTATAACTGCCGTTTCGTTTCATATTTGACCGGTGGTAGTAACTCAAGGGGAAAACAATTCAGAGGTTGATTGTTCGAATAGGATTGTGACTCCACAGAGATTCGATATTCAAAATCAAAAACATATCAATGTTGACACAATGGCTTTCTACATAAAACATTGCCTAATGGACTTTGGATCGCTCTTATTGCATAAAGTTGAATTGAAATCTTAGTATCAAGCTCGTTCTTGACTCCGTTTACACAAATTTTTATGTAGTACTTAACTTGGTATTGAGGGAATAAATTGCAGTTTGTCCTGTACGCAATAACGACTTCAAACTTATGCAAGGCCAGTGACACAATGAGCGGATTGATTACGTGTAATTTATTGCTCACTGAATTAGGTTCCATAAGTCATAAAACACCACCATTAACCAACCGATACGTGGTACTCAATAGAGTACCTGTCTATTAAATAACATGTCATACAGGGTTACAAAGAAAATGTGACCTTAATTTTTGCAGGTGATCGTACTCATAACATCAAACTACTTTATTGTTATTTATTTATATTTGGGAAATTAATAGCTCAAGTCACATTGATGTAGTGACAATAAACAAAGATAGGTACACAGTAGTAACTTAAAAAAATAAAAATAAGTGTTTGTTTAAAATGCGTGTGTGTGTGTGCGTGCACACACACTCACACTTAAATAATTACTTAAAAAATTTATTTATTTATTTGTTTGTTTGTTTGTTTTTCGTTTATTTGTTTCTTTGTTGTTTGTTTGTTAGTTACTTACTTACTTACTAACCTATTTATTTGTTTATTTATTTATTTCTTTCTTTCTTTCTTTCTTTCTTTATTTATTTACACAAAATGACAGTTCGCAAACCATGTACAATACTTAAAAATTAATTTAATACTACAACACTCTTTACCTTGGATCAGATGACAATTGTGCACAACGTTGAAATGAAACAGACTTTGTCAAATATTCTATTTAAAAATGAAAATGCACGTTTATAAAATTCAAAAAGTTTGAGCAAACCATAAATTAAAAATCTACAAATAATCTCAGTACAGAGTACTAAAAAAACCGATCTGAGAAGTACGTGGAATTACATCTACTTGCCAAGTTTTTTTTAAATCGGTTACCGGAATGTAATAAGATTTAGGCGCTATTTATAAAAATTAATCTTCATGTGTGACCAGCCACTCTTAGGGTCGTATTCCAGAACTCTACTCAATACTCAAGTCATGACTTGAGTATTGCAGTGAGGACTGAAAATCATACTCAAGTCCTTGCCATTAGCGTCGTATCCAGTGCTTGAAATCATACTCAAGTCTGCTCAAATCCTGACTTGAGCATTGAGTAGAGTTCTGGAATGCGATTTTCTTTAAAATTAAATGGGACCACTATGGAGGTACCCTCTTCCCAACAAAAAAAGAATCGTTATGGCGAAACATACATAAAAAAAAACATACAATCGATTCGAGAACCTCCTCCTTTTTCTGAAATCGGTTAAAAAATAAGCAAAATGAACGCCTATATGAAAATGAACCTAGTTTTGAGATCTTATAAACGCTATAAATTATTTTAAAAATTGGTGGAATATATCTACCTCCGTGCTAACCTTATTATAATTCCTGCACATACGAAATAACGGATCATTGTACGACACGTTGTATGTCGTTAGTGGCACATAAAAAAGTTTTTGCGTGCGGTATCTTCTAATCATAATCCCAGCCCGATCTAACAATTCACTAGCATCCCACACAGAGTTACCCAAATTACATAACACGGCAAAGCTGTGCGAAGAGCGTCTACTCTCTAAGGTGTCAATTTAAAAATACCTTAACCTATCTTCGTATAATGAGAGCCTACGTCTTAAACCCATTTTCGTGCTTAAATGTCTCAAGAAACGCTTCCACATTTATGTCGATCGTAATACTGAGACCAAATCACTGAAGAATACTTCAACACACTTCGAATTAATGCATTATATAAAATAACAATGCTGCATGGATCTCAATGGCCGCATAGACCACATTAGAAAACCCATAATTTCATTGCACTTTGACACTATATAGTCATAATGCTGTCTAAAAGAGAGACTGGACTCAATCCACACTCCCAGATATTTTATTACTGTCTCATGTTTTAATGTGAGTTACTGCGTTCCCGTCTTGAAGCTGGCACATAGGACTAATTAATACACCAGCACCCTTACGCTTTCACAAGGACCTCTACGGGTACTAGTTTGACGAGCCCTTCTACGTAAAGAATCGTAAATCCAAATTCACAACTTTGCAGGGGAACGGAATATTGACTGAAATGATCTAACACCTGCAATTCTTGTGGTTTTTTTTAAACGCACACACTCAGAGTCCCGCGCTATGGAAACCCTGTATCGCGGGTGCGGTGGACACATGTATTGACAACCACAAATTACACCTAAACTCGGGTGCAAAAAATAAATGTAGCCCATACAAATATTTCTCCCGGCCGGGGAATCGTACCCAGGACCTCTGCGTCGTTGCCCACTATGGTAACCGTTCGGCCACAGAGGCAGATAAGTGTTACATTTAATATTATGTAGGCATTCTTTAATATTCTTTATTTTAGACCTACATAAATAAAATGATTTATGAAAAAATGCACACCTATTTTTGTGGCTTAGTATAGATTACGTAGGAAGAGTCGATGTATGCTTCTATTTAATATACTTATGTTTGTAAAATATATAATAATTAAAAAATCATATACTTCCAAATACACTCATCTTCACGCAGTGCATACTTTCTGATGTTTCTATTACAACTGAACCGCTCCAACGTCAATTACTTCCAAGGAATTTGGTCTGAACCCTGCCAAAATATATAAACATGTTGTGTGACATGTTAATCGGCAATAGTTAACGTCGTACTATTAATGTAATAATAATATTAAAAATATTTTTTGCTGTAAATTGCATGAGAATTAGAATAAGATTATGACAGCACTGGCATGTTCTCTGGAATAAAAGTCCTAAAATTAAATGAAGATAAAAAAACAATGCATAGATACTACAAAGGGTTCAATGTGAACGAAAGTTTCTTTTTCTGAAGGCTCATTTACACCTTGCCTGCTATTTTGCGATGTGTTGTCGAGGCTACACGATTAGCAAACTCCAATTTAGCACGACGTTTAGAGGTAATGTCAATATGTATATGTTAATAACCTATGTAGACTCCATCACAAGTTACATAATCTGTCGCTTTGTAAATGGGGCAAGGTACATTTTCAACTAAGAATTTTGACACTTTAGGAGGGGCCCTTCGCAGTTTTTTTTTATAATATCAAGTGACGGGACGAACAAGTCGTGTGCCTGATGGTAAGCTACACGTTTAAATAAAAAAAAAATTAAATCTCAAAGATCTGAGGAGCACTGCCCCTGCGCCCCATAATCCTGAGACATAAGTTGACAAGTCCCATGTGCCTGTAATTTCACCAGCACCCTTACCCTTCAAAACCGGAACACATTAATGCTAACACTGCTTGCACTTACTGCTTTGCGGCAGAAATAGGTAAGGTGGCAGTACTTCCCTACTAACAGTTTACATTAACATTAATAAGACATGAATTGTAGGTACTGTACTTACTCAATCTCAAACTCAAATCATGCTTATTTCATAGGTAAGCAAATTACGCTTAAAATCGTCGTATTGATTAAACTCTACTGCTCATTCGTAAGGCAGATTCCCCTGAGAAGAATGAGCAAGAAACTCTAGGGGTTGCTCTTTGCAAATATACATTCGTACACGTTTATTATTTACTATATTTATTTCAACTATCTTAGATCGAGACAGGCACAAACACGCGGCGCCGTGTGAGACAAGGATATTGTCTAAGGAAAGTGTTACACGATAGGATTATAGTACCTACTTTATCCGATCATAAAATATAAAATGCTGAAAATAGGCTTAAACGAAATATGTAAGAATAAAATATCTAACTTTGTATATAACTTTTATATGGAAATATTTCTACAGAGAACCTACTACATTTTGGTTTTTAACTGAAGCCATAATAATTATTACACTCATATTTTTCTCAAAATTTGCAAATTTCCCAGCGGTTTAATGACACACCGGGACAGCGGGCGGCGCGCTGTCCCGTTGTTGGACCTGTGTCACATTTTCTCCGCCTGTTCTTGTTGAATTCATATTAATTACGTAATAGGTGTAAAAGTACCTGGCTGAGTGAAAAAAATTTCATAAGTTCCTCGCAGATGGCGCTACGGCAAAAAAGCCATTTGAACCCAATAGATACAACGACCTGCAACAAGCACAATGAAAAGAACGCATTTAAAAAGAATTTTTATTATTATGGATAAAAAGATCGGACAAATATGAAGAAAAATTCCTTCGATCTGGATTCGACCTTGCGTCTGTTGCCTCAACTTGGCTACCGCTCTTACCAACTAAGTAGCCAATCAAGGCAGCAGATCTTACGACTGTCCCTGTTTGCGTGTCACAGATATTTGTATTATTTTCAACAAGAAGACTGTAGTGTAAGTGCTACCTACAGCAATTAACTAACAGAAAGTAAAGTAACACTGTACGTCTGTATTATTTCTTATAGTTATATAATTCGATGAATATGGTAATTGATGTGTAAGTAAACCGGAGATGACTGACTGTTTGAGTCAGTCCCGTTTATGGGCTTTAACATAAACCATATTGACCTATTGTACACTTGAGCCGTAAAAATTGATACGTCATTGCCATATTGTACCATCACAATAGCGTAGGTACTTAGAATTTTAGTAGCAATAGAGCTGTGAAAGAGTTCGTCCAGGGAAATACTTGCACCTTACCTACGAGAGTGGGTGAAAAGTAATATTTTTTGACTATTTCTAATTTAAAAATAACACTGGCCACTATTGTGACGTATTCGATGTTAGATCTTTTTTTAAAATTAGCGACACTTTTTTGTTTACGTTTCGTTTTGTGTGGACAACATATTGGTAGAAAATGATAGATTATTAAAATAAAAATATAGCAAATTTATCTTAATGAGCGCTGGAGTCTGTACTAGGTTAGATACTTATAAATTAAAAAAATTCCAATAGTACCGTTTTGACTAAAAGCAAAAATATAATTAATAGATTAAAGTGGTTCCACATACCAAAATAGCTGTTACATAAAATTAAATAATACTCTATTACATAATTTAAAAGTAACAACAAAAATGTAACAGGTTCTAGGAAGTACGTAGTAAGTGTTCTAAAAAAAGAATAAGTAGGTTAGATTAGGTTTTTTGTGAACAGGAAAGTAGGCAAGTAAGATAAAGCAATTTAGCAAGATGGTGAAATGAGAAAAACGTAAGCGAATCACAATCGTGGCGTTTCAGATGCGAACGTTCGAGATCATTTGAAAAACGCAATACGCTTTGATACTAGTACGAAAGAGAGAATATTTTTATATTTCGCTCCCGTGGTATAACAAGGCCACATCTGCAAAATTACTACTTTTCCGGGGAGAGGTTTAAAGACTATACGAACGAAATTAGTCGATAACTTTTTTATGCTTAAGAGAGTTGTAAAATTGCATTTATGCGTGCTTTATTTCGTGAAGTTCGTGTTTTTTTATGACTTTCTTGTGATAAAAGCACTTTTAACGTATGATCACGTGAGGTTTTGTTATATCAAGTGCACGATTTTATACTCGTTGTAGTGTGTCCTAATGAGAAGTATAGTGAAGTTGACGTCATAATGAAACCTGTATGTAGGAGAAAAGCCACCAAAAGCGACACCTGCCCAACGTTGTGACCTGTGCTTTGAGGGCGATACTTTCTGTTACATATAGGATCAAAGGGCCTCAAAGACCGTTTACACTGGGCCAATCGACGAGCCATTCCATTAAGCCAAGCCATTATTGGCGTCGTATACATAGAGACAGTCCATTGTAGAGTATCTCCAGACCAGTGATAAAGATAATCCACTAAATTAGAACGATTTCTAATTTTTCAGGCTAATACCTTCCCCCACCACACGTGCATTGAATTGGCTCATGTAATGGCCTTGTGTGAATGTGTATCCTGAGTCACTGCACTATTTTGCCTAGCCGTTTAATAAAGAAACTTATTGTAGTGTAGATGGACGTTACGAATTTTTCACTCATCGAGTATATAACCAGAAATAGAGACGAAATGTCATTTAATTTGTTTGAAAACTATTCTGCCATAACATTACTGTGACAACTGCGCTCCGATTGGCTAGCCCGAGTTCGAAACAATTGACGGGTGTCGTCAACTGTTTCACTTCAAATCGACCAGTAAACTTGAGCTTTGCTATAATGGACGAACATTGCAAAATTTCTTATTTAATATTTAATTACAGACGAAATGTGATTTGTTTTGTAATTACATGTTTTGCTGTTTTTCCCACACCACCGGACAGAACAGCACGGCATTGTTAGAGATATTATCTTTATTACAATCAATACAGAATATTTTTTGGAATATACGGAGACGTACACGCAGGTCAGTAGTTGGCCTGTCTATATTTCAGTGCAAACGAGAGTTGATATTTATAAGTGCTGTATCGCTAATGTGTTACCAGGAATACATGACCCTTATTTCGTCTCTATTTCTGTTTATATAGGTATTCGATGTTTTCACTAGACTGGCTCATTGTCTTGGCTTTCTGAATGGCTCGTCAATCGGCCCCGAGTAAATGGGCCACTAAGGCGCCTTCAAATTAGATGCCGCCGCGTGTCTGTAGCGTTTTTAAATCATAGTGTGTATGTGGTTCGTGAGCTGGCCGCGAGCGGAACGCGTGCGGTTCGCAGTGAGTCGACGATAACCTCCGGTACTCATTCTAGCGAGTGAAGACTGTTTTACGCGTACACACTAGAACCTCATTACTGTATCTGCCACGTTACAGTTACAACTCGCTAATGCGTACTCGGCTTTAGGTTTTCGCGATTGTTACACATTGAAAATTATAGGTATGATTTTTTCGTAACTAAAACGCGTATATTTAAACCGTTTACACCATTTATTTATCGCACGCAATAATACAAAACATATCTTATAACAACAAATAAATAAAAAAAACTAGGGAACAACAACAGTGTGTGGAAGGAACAGACTCAGTTTAATCCTTGTCTTGTTGACACATTGTTTTTATAACATAACCAGTTCACTAACACCACTGTCACGATAAACATCGAATATTATTCCTATAACATTTAATAAATTTGTTTTTGGAAGAACTAAAACTTTGGTTTGTTCGAAAAAACACAAATACGCACGATTTAGATCAGAAAAAATCATTTCATTTCCAACTTAAGTTATAAATTCAACTCTATGCTGTTGGCGATAAGAGCAGTCCAAACTGTTAAGCTTGACTTGATGGTACCTAAGAGCTAGAAGTTCTTAGCGTTTTTTTAACCGCTGCGTTTGTTAAACAAGTCATATTTAAGGGCTAATGGGCCAGTCGGTCAGGTGGGTGTGTTTATATAACGTTCTAGTTTCGGATGGCATTTCGCAAGATGAGGCTGTACTGTGGTTTGAGGTTGATATGTAATAATAAAATATAAGAGTGAGTAGTGAGTTTCTAACTTACCTGCTTGTTTTTTTTAGTACTTGTTAAGATTAGAATTGTATAATAACAAGTGATAGGACGAACAAGTCGTGTGCGTGGTGTTAAGCGACACGCCTGTCCGTAGCAGTTGTGGTGCCACTCAGAGCTTTAAATAGCAAAGATGTCACATTCCGCGAAATAAAAATAACCTAATACAAGCGATGACTAAATTGAATATACATAGTTCCGGACCTCATCCTATGTCAATAAAAATCTATAATAAATTCCCAGAATATTTAAAATCAAAATCAAACGTAAACAAATTCACAAATATATTCAAAAAACTATTAATTTCTAAAAGCTATTACGATGTCGACGAGTATTTCCAACATAACATAAAAGTGATGTCTGCCGCTCCCTTTTCTATGTTGCGATGCCCTGACAAAGTGCATGTTTATTGTTAGTGTATAAGTATATTCATAACTATATTTTTGTAACGACAAAACATGTAAAGCACTTATAAATAAATAAGATCTGAGAGACACTGCCACTGCGCCTGTCACCTTGAGGCATAAGTTGATGAGTCCTATAATATAATGTGCCTTGTGATGTGTGATTTTCACCATAGTTTCTTGTTTCCGTACCTTTGTAGGACAACAAGTTCTATATCAATTTGCAAGTATTTAATACACTTTAGGCAATCATGACAAACATTTAGTACAGAATAGTTTTAAAAAGTTACAATCGAAAATATGCTGGTAAAACGTGTGCTCGCGCCATGTTTTTTTCTCAACCCGATGTTATGCGGCGAGTCGCGACGCGAGCCGAGGGTTCCTCCATACCCTCCCAGGTGGAGCCACCAATAGCTTGTTATTTCACCAGCACTCACCTTTTATAATAGTAGTACTAATAATAAATATACGTCATTAAAATCACCCGTTATCCCAAAGGCAAAATATTATTAATACTTGTGAATTTCAGTTTCCTCTGCTACGATTGTGGCCGAACGGTTACAATGCTCGTGAGGCAACAAAAGCCGGGAGAAATATTTGTATGGCCTACATTTATTCTCCAGTGAGTTTGGGTGTAATTTGTGATTGTCTATCTTTGTGTCTATGCCCCCGCAAAATAGGGGTTGCCCTAGTGCGGGGCCTAAAAATATACAATACTCATATTTTTAACATCGACAAAAAATGACGATTGCGTTGATTTTGCTTAGCTATTGTTAAACTGAAAGTAAATAATATATTAAAAAACCGATCAGAGGGAGTTGTAGATTTCATTTTGTGGATTCCAGATATCTCAATAACTCAGTTCCGATAAAAAGTCGATTAAGTTAGTTATGATAAGGAGGGTTGTATTTATAACCTGATACACAACGTCCAAATTTCAGTCTTCAAAACTTGCAAGAAAATAAAAGCAAGATAACACAGCGAGTGTGAGTCATTCGACCTCGTTGCATGTAGCGATTGTTCATACTTTCACTGACTGAATTTTATACACAATTGTTATAGAGCAGAACTTCCAGCGCTCTATGTTGTAGATCAGAGGTTCTGAAACTTTTTGTCTCGTACACAATTTGCCAAACTTTTCTATTTTGCATAGATATCCTCCTTTTGTTTACGGGGGGGAAATCTTTATAGATACCCCTGAGCCCAGGGAGACTCAGGGGTTATGTGGGGACTCTCCCTCCATACTGGAGGGCCTACCCCACTAAAACCCCTCCCCCGGGTTTACCCCCAGCCTTTCCAATATGGATTTAAAAAAAATGTAATATTGTGATGTAATGTAATAATAAATGTAATTTAATATTAACACATTTAAAAATAAGTTAAAACAATTTCTCATCAAAAAGCATACTATTCTTTAAACGAATTTCTCACTGAAAAATAAGTCATGACTTACGGAAAGCTCACGTCGATCTCTTTTTAACCAACTTCAAAAAAGGAGGAGGTTTTCAATTTGACTGCATGTGTTTTTTGTATGTAAGTTACGCGATATATCCGGTATCTGTGAACCTATTTTCATTATTCTTTTTTTGTTGGATAGATGTTGGATACCTCCTTAGTGGTCCCATTTAATTTTGAAGAAAATCATCCACCCCTAAGGTTGGCTGTTCACGCATGAAGATTCATTTTTATAAATAGCGCCTAAATTTTATTATAAGGAGCAATTATTCTAATGGTTGATTTTGCTATTCTCCAATTCAATGCGTTTTTCTCTCTCAATGTACTTTGAGTAGTGAGAACCGATTTTTATTATCTCCTGTGTCAAGTCTGATACGAATCCGGGTTTGCGCGCTATCCGGTAACCAATTTCAATAAAACTTGGTAATTATATGTATGTACTGCCACGTACTTTTGAGGTCGGTTTTTTTAGTATTCTGTACTGCGATTAATTTAAGTATGAAGTATAATAATTAGTTTTTAAGTCTCCTTGCTACACCCAGGCTGGGTCATGTAACCATATTTACTAAATTTTATTATAAGACCTTTTTTAAAGTATATGTGCAATATGGAAATAAATCAAGCCTTTTTGAACACTAACACAGTGCTACTCAATTTGATAAGTTTAAATGTGGAGTTAGAAACTTTATATATAAAAAATGTAACCGAAGATATTTTTATGGATAGTCAAAATATCTATTTATGGATAGTCAAAATATCTATTTATTTCGGACGTCTTGTTTGTTGGAGTGTCGATATAGACCACTTTGGGAATGATTGTCGTATGTCGATTTTTGGACTCCATTTTAATTTTCGACAACATTCGATCCTAAATAAAGTAACAACTTGTTGTAAATATTCACAGAACTGCGATGGAAAGTAATTACTATAACAGGAAGTCAATGAAAAAGACGCCCATGACGCGCATGAAAACATACATTCAACTCAAGCGTAAGCGGCAGACTGTCGAAAAAAGATGGCTGCGTGTGGAAGAGGATCGGTAACCGCGCTTAAACCGGAAGAAGTTTTATTGTGATCACATTTGGTCATAAACTCGCGTTAAAAATAAATGTAGGAATATTCATTTCGGCAAAACAAGGACAATGACGAGAAGCGCCAAGTATATATTTTTTTTAAATGGCGGCCCCGTGATTTTAAATCAGACTTGTGCGAGTACGCCTAGGGCATGCTTGGTGGGTTTGCCCACTGCTTATGGTAAATAATTAATTTTAACCGACTTCAAAAAAAGGAGGAGGTTGAGAACCTCCTTTCGACTGTATGTTCTTTTATGTATGTTACGCGATAACTCGTGATTGATAACTCACGATAATTTGTGAACCGATTTTGATGACTCTTTTTTGTTGGAAAGAGGGTACCTCATTAGTGGTCTCATTAAAATTTGAAGAAAATATTCCACCTCTAAGGGTGACAAACTAGGGAATGATAATGAAAAACAATTTGTTTTAAACCCCTGACGCAAAAAGAGGGGAAAAAAATTGTGAAACCTTTGTCTTTTATTTGTCTATAGCATCGTAGCTCCCAAATGGATGGACTGATCTCTTCCTATCACCTTCATGTCTTTCTCTTCAGCTTCCTGACACTAACTAGTAGCAGCACGTAGCTTAGGTGGCAACCTTACGTATTTTTGCCGACAAGCAATAATGTGAGCATTATTACGTTCCGGTTTTGAAAGGTAAGGTAGCTGGTGGATTTCTTTAACGCACACACTCATATCCCGCAGGAAACCCTGTGTCGCTGGTGCCATGGACACACACATAGACAACCACAAATCACACCCTAAACTCACGAGAGAAATAAACGTAGGCTATACAAATATTTATCCCGGCAACTGCCTGATAGACCGGCATGGTAACCGTTCGGCCACAGACGCAGTTTAAAATTACAGGCACATGGGACTTGTCAACTATGTCTCAGGGTGACGGGCGTAGTGGCAATACTCCCCAGATTTTTGCGATTTAAGTCTCTGAGTGGCACTGCAACTGTTATGGATCGGCGTGTCGCTAAAGCGAAGTGACGTGAAGTAGGACTTGTTCGTTCCGTCACTTAGTATAAAAAAAATTGTATAAAGGTGGGTATCCATTACGTTCGTGCATCAACTATGCTCTGTGCATCTGCAACCGCTGCAATAGAGACGTTACGCGCATCACTACAAGAAAATCGAGTGCTCCAATAGGTTCGCGCATCGACTGCGCTCCGCGTAAGCAACTGCTCCACAGTTTTCATTTAAACGTAGAGCGAACATGTCGTCCACCGTCGTCATGAGCGAACCAAAATTAGTAGCTAAAATGCGGCATACATTTTAATTGATTATATTGTTCACGAGCTAAATATTTCTCTTCGAATCACTTCATAGCGATGAATTCGCGGTAACTTAAAACTCTTAGCGGAGCCAGGAGCGTGACACCCGATCACGTTTTGCTTGCTCGCGTCCACGAACACACTGCGCTCCACCTTACGGATTTCAATCACAAAACCAATATTTATTTTATTTCCCGTTGTCCGAACGACTTGAAATTTGGTATACCCCTGAAAATCCGATGATATTACAATAATTTCAGAAATTCGGGTTAAAGAGCCTAGTGGATCGTCGAAAGATCACAGACTTCTGTATGCTTCATAGGGTTGCTAATGGGACTCTAGGTGTGGTACTCCTGGATGGCCTGCTTTTTAGCGCTCCTACTCGATATATGCGTCGCCCTCGTTCATTCACTATACCACCATCAAATAACAATGTATCACACAATGATCCACTATACAGGTGTACCGCTATATTTTTACTGATTTTGATATTTTCTTCAGGTGTTACTTATGATGTTAGTAATATAGTCCTGGGAGGTGGTTAGTATTTTTTAAATAACCCTATGTAATGGTGAATTTATTGACTTTTTGTAGTGCTTACATATTGTGTTGTATTAGGGTTTTATAAATTTTAATTTAAGTAAGTTTTTTAATTATTAGATGGCTGAAAAAAAAATACATAATTCATAATTTGCTGTTGATAATTTGCTAAATTTTTTTTAGTTATTTAAAGGGCAAATAGTTCACATAGCCGCATGGGACTCTGTACTGCCGAATTCGACAAGTAACGGTTCATTGCAGGTGCATCGACCTTATTCGAAAGCTTGTTTTAATAATTCTTTTTTTATCAAACAATAGTGCACAATGATTTTTGAGATTGTTACCAAATTAACGGGAATTAGTTTGACCTGTTCTTTGTTCGACTATCTGATTTAACAACAATAACCTAGTTGTTTCTTCTATAAATATGGCACGTGTGTCACTGAGACGGTTCACTATTTTGTCCTATTGGACTCTGAAGACGAAGCGATAAGACGAGTTGGTGCAAATAATATTTCGTCAACTATAATTTTAAATTCATAATAATCATGATAATATGCCTAAACATTGCATTTAATGCATTGCAAACACACGTCGTCCTTTAGAAAACTAACACATTTTAACATCGCAACTTAGAACATAAATTCTCTTAGAACAAAACTTAGAACAAAAATTCTCTGGAGCAATGTAAACGGTATGGTCCAGAGTGCAAGTGCTGATATTAATGCTGTTACTGTAGTTATTTATTTATTGAGCATTAAGCAAAAGTTCATCAGCTGTAAAAAAATTACGAGACTCAAAATATAATACACCAAACTCCGGTTTTTCAAAATGAACATCGTAAAGATATAACTAACGATTTCCCGCGAAAAAAGACAGAAAATTAAACTACCGCAACACGCGCGCTGAGAATTAATATGAGTAAAATAAGAATAGGCGGAAAAAATTGAGACAGATCCAACATCGACAAGTACTCGATGGGGACTGACGGTGCAGCGGGTGCCACGGCGCTGGGCAATTTGCAAATTTTGGGATAAATGCATTGACTTACAATTATATGGACGTCGATCGGGTCCGCGCTAAAAAGTGTCCGCACTTGTAAGGCGCTAAAATCGTATACAGAGCGCCAAACTCCGCTTTAGTCTTCATTTGTTCGACTGACAGCGCGATACTGCGATGACATTACAATTTAAATTTCGAATAGGTTGACTTGGGACATTTTTTTCGTGGTTTTTGTATTAGACCGACGGGTCTATTTATTGGTATAGGTCCATTTATTGGTAAGTCAATGGATAAATGTGAACTTTTTTTTACGCACACACTCAATATAGCCCCGCACTAGGGAAACCCTGTGTCGCGGATGCCATAGACACACACACACACATAGACAACCACAAATTACACTCAAACTCATGAGAGAAATAAATGTAGGCCATACAAATATTTCTCCCGGCCCGGGAATCGAACCTGGGACCTCTGCGTGGTAGTCCGGCATGGTAACCGTCCCCCACAGAGGCAGTTTCATTTAATAACTAATAAGGCTTTAGTTGAAAACCAAAATTTAGCTGGTTCTCTACAGTACTTAAAAAGAAATACATGCATATACACACATCAACACCGTCTGGGGATATTTTGTATAAAGTTCTTAAACTCAAAAAATACTGGCCAGTTTTAAGATCTTTTGATAAAAGACTATTTTGTAAACCTTTTTGGACGATTCTAAATTTGAATTTGAGAAAAAAAAATAAAAACAAAAGATTTACGCGGCATAATAGTAGCGAAGTCCGAAAGTTTCGTTTACCTACAGTAATATTGGGATATTTTTTTGTGTCAAATTTAAGTTTTATAACAAGTTATCGATTAATTTCGAGTTAAACCAATTGTGTGCATCATGCAGCGACGCCATTTAACGAGAGAAGAAATACTAAGGGCAATAGGCATGCTCCAAACTGGGGTTACTCAACGGAGTATTGCTGAGGAGATTGGAACAAGACAAAACGTGATATCTAGGTTATGGTCAGGGCTGCATGAAGCTAACCTTCATGTTCGCAGACCGCTTCGTACTCCAGCACTACGCCGAGGAAATCGTGGACGACGACTAGAGTGGGCTCGTGTACATTTGCTCTGGGAAGATAACCAGTGGTCTGTAGTGCTGTTTACCGATGAGTCCCGGTTCGGTTTCCATCCCGATAGACGTAGAGAACGTATTTGGCGAGTCCCTGGTCGTGATAGCCGTCTGCAACATCCTCAGGAAGTCCATTCATACCACGGCGGGACGATTATGGTTTGGGCGGGTATTCGTCTTGGTGGAAGAACAGACCTCGTTTGGATCAGAAACACCATGACGGCTGAAAAATACCGTAACGAGGTGCTAGTGCCCATAATCTACCCCCATAGACTACAAATGGGCCAAGAATTCACGCTCATGCACGATAACGCCCGTCCGCACACAGCGAGAGTGGTGACGAGATGGTTGCAGGAACACGACGTATCGGTCTAGGCTGGCCCGCTCAGTCACCTGACCTAAACCACATAGAGCACGCTTGGGACATGCTCCAAAGAAGGGCTTTGAGGAATTTTCCTGCAAACATTGCGACAGAAGAGCAACTTTTTTTGCATCTTAGCCGGACCTGGGACAATATACCGCAGCAAGACTTGGATAACTTAATCCATAGTATGAAAAATCGTTGCAGGACCGTTATAAACGTCATGAGTGGTTTTACAGACTACTGACTTTTCACATAACTGTTAAAAACAATAACTTTTCCTTATTTTTCACATTTTATTGAGAAACACATTTATTGTTAGTTTTACCATTATTTTACGTTTTTAAGTATAAAATTGTTTACGCAAAATAATAAGGATTTTTTTTATTCTGGAGTATAGTCAGATAAATGGGCTTTATAAAAATATACACGTAAATATACAAAAATATACATGTTATCTTTAATAATTTTTGAGATAATTGAGTAAATTCGAAATATCCCTAGACAGTGTTGATGTGTGTATAAATTATGTGCAAAGTTAGATATTTTATTCTTAAATAATATGTAGCCTACCGTGTAAAAATTTGCATTTTTTAGACAGTATCCTTTTAAGAGAAAATACCTAAAGCATTTGATCTAGCAATAGTTTTTACCGCTTCTCCTAACATGGAAAAGTTATCTACAAATTTCGTTCGTAGAATCTTTAAAACTCTATTCCGAAAGTTTTAATTTTACACAAGTCGTTTTATTACGCCAAGGGTGTAAAATAATATAGAATACGGAGTGATAGGAAACAATGATTACTTACAGACAGGTACCTGTACCTGTTAAGCGTGTTAAGCGCTAATCAAATTATCCACTCTACTTCTTCTTCTTAGTGTGCCGCTTCTCTACGAAGGTTGGCGACCATCATGGCTGTTCTCATTTTTGAAGCTGCCGTACGAAAGAGGGAACGTGTACTAAGGTGGAAACAGTCTCTCAGATTCTTCAACCACGAGGTTTTCCTTCTGATTCGACTACGTTTTCTTTGTATTTTTCTCTGCATTATCAGTTGAAGAATCCGGTATCTATTGCCCCTCATTACGTGGCCAAAATACTGCAGCTTCCTTTCCTTTACAGTTCTGAGTATTTCCAACTTTTTTCTCATTCGACGAAGAACCTCAACATCGACTCTACGTTCAAGAGATTCCCTTGTTAGACGTATACTGAAATTATATAATATAGTTGAGATTGAGCTAGCGTTATGCAAAACACATGAAAATCATTATTACATCGTTTAATTCGAGTGGCGTGAGTGCAGTCAAGTCTGAGATGCGTGCGTTTTAAAATCCATTGGTTGCGCTTGCAAGGACGTTAGCACGTTTTAAATTTAGAAGGCGTTGTTGCTAGTATAAAAGGATGTTTAAATGAACATGTACTAAATGTATGCTTAGATTTTTTTTATTAATGAACGAAGATGAGAATTGAATTAATTCTGCTTAGCTTATTTTGTAACCAAGTTGTAACCATTTTGTTTGCGAATTGCAAAATGGCCGAAAGTTCAACTATTGAAGAAGAATCACAATTTCAGATCTGGCAATATGGCCAATTAGACACCTTAGCCTGTCCCGAAAGACGAAAAAGAAAAAAAAGTCGCCATTTTTAGTTACAGTTTGTAATACTTTTGAGTTTCTTAATTATTTGTTAGTTGATTGCTCTATAGCCAATGCTCTATAAATAAACAAAAAAGAACGAAAAAAATATCTACTATTACCACTTTGCTCGTTTGTGATCACGTAAATAAAAAATCTATGATAGAGTTAATTTCTTCTTGTCCTACTTGTCAACTTATGTCTCAGGTTGATGGGCGCAGTGGTAGTGACCCTCAGATCTTTGCGATTTACAGCTCTGAGTGGCATTGCAACTGTTATGGGTAGCCATGTTGCTTACCGTCAGGCGCACGACTTGAATTATCCCGTCACTTCATATCATAAAAAATCCATTCAAATTTACAGAAAATTGGAAACGGCACAAACTGACCTCAAAGGTCGAGCAAAAAATACGTAAAGGGCCGATACAATGCAGCAATGAGTACCTTTATAAGTAAAGCGGCCGAACAAGTACCTGTATGTCGCAATTTCGGGAGCTAACGGTTTGGGAGCATCGACCGAGCAGTCGCACTCGGATAGCGATTAATGTGTGACGTGCCATACAACTGTTCAGCTGCTTTTACCCTAAATTTATTCTGTAGGATGTGATCCCGGGGTCGAGTTTCACGTGAGTAGCAACTGGTCATTTTGCCCTCGATTTTTTCTTTTTTTTGTGTGATAAAATGAAGTATGAAAATGGTTGCTCTAGTACCTAGCAACTTCGTCGACGATATCGATGACCTAGCGGTTAGTACTATGGGCGCGAAATGAGGTGGCCGTGGTTCGATTCCCGGTATGACTAATTTGGAACGAAAGTTTTCTAAATTGATCCTGGGTGTTCTGGATAAGTAATTTTGTTGCTTGGTAGTCATAGTACAGGGCATAAAAAATGTAACGAACCGATTTTATGGTTTTTATCATTCACTCGTCGATTAGTATTTGATGGAGTGTATTTAGTATGATTCGAAATTTAAAATATGTATATAATATATACAATATATAAAATAATGAAATATGTTATTATGCACATATAAAACAGTCATAATGACGTATGTATCACACAATAAGCTAATTGTTAAACAGGCGGCCTTATTGCATAGTAATTATTTCTTCAAGACAACCTTAGGATAGAAAAAGATTTGGCAAAGAGGGGTGCAACCAAAAAGTATCTTTGGAAATGTTTTTGGAAATATATACTACACATTCGAGTACTAATATATTCGTGTACAGTCAACAACACATGAAGCTACACACTTTTGTTCAAATATCGCCTCTACTCGACTATCGATCTATTCTGTCGTCAATTTGTAGCCTGATATGCCAATAATATTTAATTTCATTCATTCATTCACTCACTCTTTTTTAAGTATCAAACTGTACTGTGCTCTTGACCTTTCGAAAAATATACGAACATGTGAATTCTCGGTATTCTAACCAAATCTGGCAAAAACTAACACTTGTTCACGTTTGTCTAAGATTTATTTGCATGGCGTTAACTGGAATTTCTAAGGTTATCGCCGTTTGTCATTTGTTTCGCTACCTAGTAGGTACAAATGGAATTTGCTTAGACTTCACACGTTTCCCGAGGGTTGTGTCACGATGTGTTCCTTCACCGCAGAGCTCATGGTGAATTTCATATTAAATTTTGCTCATAAATTCTGAGAAACTCAGAGGTGCAAGCCCGGATCCGAACCCACGGCCTCTGCTTACAAGGCGGTAGGTCAAACCATTAAGAGTCGATACTACCTTAGCGCGAATTAATTTTTTTCATTCATTCATTTTGCTTAGGTCGAGCGGCAGGCACACGGGTTTTATTACAGAATTTAATTTTTTACAAACGGAAGTAAAGCCATTAAAAAAATGTGAATCGTATACTGTATGTGTTCTATTTAGTTCATTTGATATAAAAAAAATCATTGTTATATGTAAAATAGGTACCTGTTGAATACTGCGGTTTGCTTGCAAAATTTCGATGTAAATTTGTGTTATTTTTCTATCATGAAAATTTCCCGGAATTGTATTTTCACACCGTATAGTAATCAGTGTATATCCTCAATTTTACTATATATTTTTCCAAAGTTATTGATTCAACACTCACTGTTATGCGGAATCAACCAAAGCCATTTGATTAGACTCTTAAGCTTTTATATACAAGGTTAGTTTTAAAACACTTCACCGCAGGACTATAATTACTATCATCACATCATAAACAATAAATATGTTGTTTCATTACTTTTAATAATTAATCAGTTTTTACTCTACAAAAATAAATATTTTTAAATCACTCTAAACGGTGTTAACTCTTAGTTGAGCTCCTTACCTATTTCTGCCGCCAAGCAGTAATGTCAACATTACTGTGTTCCAGTTTGAAGGGTGAGGGTGCTGATGAAATTACAGGCACATGGGACTTGTCAACTTATGTCTCAGGGTGACGGCCGCAGTGGCAGAGCCTTTCAGATCTTTGAGATTTAAATCTCTGAGTGGCACTGCAATTGTTATGGACAGGCGTGTCGCTTACCACCAGGCGAACGACTAGCTCGTCCCGGCAATAGGTATTAAAAAACCGTTTCTGTGGCAAGCGGCATAGACTTGATTTTAAATCTAAAATTGACTTGACGGCTCTTGTCCCTGTAAGGAAGAGCTCCGCAATGCGAATAAAAAACAAATGCACAAACTCATAAACAAAATGTGACTTGTATCAATAAGGTACCAAAGACAAAGTCAAGAGTAGGTACGTTTCTAGACTAGAAATTAGTTAATATAAAGATGTTGTTGGGTGTAGAATAACAAATAGGTAGAATGAGGCAGGGCTGTCAGAAAGATACAACTAGAATTCCGACATTGATTATGTAAGACATTATCAATTAAATAAATTATACATATAGATACAAGGAGTGACAAAGAGTGTTTAAAACCACCACATTCACATTAATTACTACGATTTGCGGAAATAGTTTTACTGCATTTTAAAATAAAACCACTCACCTAGGAAGCTGAAATTGGATTTTAAAGTAATTCTAGTGGCGCCATGTAAAAAATGCAGTAGGTATCTAACCGTTCACCAAAGTAAACAGAGGTCACGGACTCTAAGTCCATATTTTGGAATTTACATGTTTTTATAAACATTGCTTTAGAATGCTAAAAATCACGCAGTGGTAAAAAACTTGAAGCCCTATCGTCATTTGTTTTTTATCTAACATATTTTATTTACTGTAAAATTGTTTTTAAATGCCTAATTAAGAGCCACTTTCTCTACAAAACTTTCAGAGTTCTTTAAATGTGCTCTGTTACTCTAAAAAAAATAAAAATTTTAATTCTGTCTTTAGTTTTAAATTGTA
The DNA here is from genome assembly GCF_003589595.1 of Hyposmocoma kahamanoa. NCBI lineage: Eukaryota > Metazoa > Arthropoda > Insecta > Lepidoptera > Cosmopterigidae > Hyposmocoma > Hyposmocoma kahamanoa. The sequence goes on along the minus strand of NW_020653391.1, from coordinate 3,144,325 downwards.
TTTTTTGCAAATGTAACTCAAGTCACCGCATAGGTGCGACAAATCTGACAACCCTGAACGAAGCTATTTATGTTTATACAAGTTCAATTACTGTTTGATATTTATTTGTTTGATACGGATTTTTGTATTGTCAGATTCTCCATTTCTCAGTATTCTTCTCTATTTTGAAGTGTAGGTACAAAACAAAAGACCGTGAAAAATTATTTCATACACCAACTGAAAAACAAAAGAAAATCAGCTTCGACGGGAATTTGAGTGTTTCACCTCTGTCTTATACATAGATATAGGAATATGTATGGTCTTATAACAACTAAATTTGCTTGGCAATGTTTTGTTTTTGTGAAATATTTTTAAAAAAAGCATCTGAAGGACAACGTAAACCGCTGGACGGCGGGAAAGAGCGTTGAAAAGGATTTTATGCCCGCCAGCGCACACTGATGTCAAGAATACCTAACATGACCATATCCCTTTTTAACTTTTATTCTTCGTGGTACGCTACCCCCATTAATACTTAAAAATGTCCCGCTTTGACAAAACAGGACACAGGTAACAATAAATTTTTAAAAAATGACTCGAAAACGTAGCAGCATATAAGGCTTGTCGCCCGCGCGCGCCCTTTAGTTTTGTGTCCATACTGCGCGTCCATTATTTTTGGCGGTAATTAATCGGTGGATTGAAGTAGTAAAGGTGGCTACCGTGAAACGGATTTAAAAGCTAAACCTGACATATTAAAGCAAATTTGCTTATCCGAAAAACAATCGACTAGCGACTACACAGTCGAAAATGCCGCGGCGTCTTGAGCAGATTCTGGCGCACACCGGAGCATTCCGGTGCATTCCGGTGGATTTCGTCAGTGGATGGAGACAATCGCTGGCTCCTCCCGCCGCGGTATCCTAGAGGATACTGGTGAAATTACAGGCACATAGGACTTGTCAACTTATGTCTCAGGGTGATGGGCGCAAGTGGCAGTGCCCCTCAGATCTTTGCGATTTAAAGCTCTGAGTAGCACTGCAACTGTTACGGACAGGCGTGTAGCTCACCATAAGGCGCACGAGGTGTTCGTCCTGTCATTTGATATTATAAAAAAAATACGCGTCCTCTTCAATGCCCCAGAGAGAAATGCGCCGCTGCGAGGTCGGTCTCGGAGCATTGAAATAGCACAAAGTCGATAAATTTAGTGTCCTCTTCCTTCCCGTCCGTGCACCGGTTTGACCTGACCTTTACTGTGTCTGTAAGTTCTAATACTCACTATTTCTTATTAAGTAGCCTATAATGCTTAGTCACTGCGCATTGTACAATGCGTACTTCCTAAATTTGTTGTAGGATCTCGAGACGTAAAAAGACTATAATTGTGAAGTGCAATTTTCTCAAAGTGATGACTTAACCAAAGATATCTAAGTAGGAACGTGCGTGGTCAAACAGGCTCGTTTTGCAAGCGTTGAGCAACGTCCGCCAATCCTCTGTTGCGTCAGTCAGTGTGACACGCCATGGGTATTCGAAAAGTGGACGTAAATTGGGTGCTTTACCATAACTACTATATACATACTTTTCTATAAATTACACAGAGTGAATTGAAATGCGTAATGCGTAAATGAAGTAGGTATTATTACTACATTTTTAGGTATGTTTATATGGATTGTAACATCCTCGTTGGCCCAACGATTAACACTTACTAACGAGCATTACATGAGAAGGATCCGTTTGGGAATTTTGACAAGTGGCAGTCAGTGGCCAGTCTTTGGTGTAATAAGGCCACATCTGCAAAAGGACAATTTCAGGAGAGACGTGTAAAGATTCTACAAACGAAATTAGTGGATAACTGTTATGATTTATAAAAAGTGTTATAAAATCTCACTTATGTATACATAAGTGAGATGATACAAATTATGATATATCACAATTTGTATCATCTAATTCATAATATTTTTATGTCTTTCATACGATAAAGACATATTTGACGTATCCTCACATATGGCTTTATTATACCATGGATACGATATATTTTAAAACGGTTATGGTCTGGGTGTTCCATGTAGTGCCTTGGAGTTTTCTTGCTCTGGCTGTGAGTACAGATAATTCCTTAATACGAGACCGAGATAATTCGTCGACAAAGTATCAAAATTAACTAAACAACTTAAAAACATACAATATGGACTGAATTGTAGACTTCAAATGTATAAGATATTCCGCTGAACGTATTAGCGTAGTCAATACTATAATATATATTATAGTAATAAAGGTCAGTTCCGGATTACTTATGAACAATGATTTTTAATGTCGTTTTATGATATGTTAAGTCACTTTTATTCTAAAATTTTTATTCTTCTTGTCGATTCCATACACTATAGGTAATGCTTGCCATCGTGGTAAAAGGATCTGTACTGCCAATCAGCGTAAGGTACTCACCGACTTTCGCCCAAGGTGCGCCATACATTTTAAAAAAAAAAAAAAAAAAAAAAAAAGGACGGGAATGGGTACGAATGAAACTCCTTTCGTGCACCCCAATTTTTGTTTTTTTTTGACACCAAGTGACGGGACGAACAAATCGTGTGTGGTGGTAAGCGACACAACTGTGAAAGAGAGACGAAATAAGGGCCATCCATCACTGGCAACTCATCAAGGGGCCTACCATAACCCCTTAAAACAATATTACTTTAACCTTACATTTACTTTTCGTACCTACCATAACGCGCTTAAAGTAAGCTTATTGTAATGTTAAAACTATGATGTTTTATTGGCAGCTTTATGACTATTCAATCACTCAGCTCGTACTATGACGCGACTTTGACATTAAAGTAATATTGCTCTTATGTCAAATTTAGCAATCTTAAAATAGTTACACGGATGCAATGGAAACAAATTTTTTTTCAGTTTTTATTGATTAAAAGTTATGTTGAACTTATTTATTTACATATATCTCCTCAAAATTTTGTTTATTTTTTATTTAACAGCACATAGTAAATAAATTTTTGTTAAATAAAAATACGCGATGTTTATTTCGTAAAATTATAACAGCGTCATCTATATGCTCCTTGGCGAAACTAAGAGTTCACACTAGACTATAATTCCGAACTCACAACGTGACTATCAAGACTCAGCTTGTTTTATTTATTTTTCTTCGTGAAAATGCTAATAATAATTATTGAAAACAACGTAACTTTAAGAGATTTTATTATTACATACTTTTCTTATCATTCAAAATTCTTTGAATGTAGCCAACAACTGACCTGTGTGGACGTCTTTGTAAATTCCAAAAATATTCTGTATTTATTGTAATGAAGATAATATCTCTAACTATGGTGGGCTGTTCCGGACTGTTCCATTCGGTGGTTTGGGAAAAAACAGCAAAAACATCTAATTACAAAACAAACGGAACCACATTTCATCGGTAATAAAACATTAAATATTTTTTATTAATTTTTCATCTATTATGGCAAAGCTGAAGTTAAACTGGTCGATTTGAAATAATTGACGACACCCGTCAATTATTTCGAATTCGGGCTGGCCAATCGGAGCGCAGTTGTCACCGTAATTATATGGTAGAATAGTTTTTAAACAAAGTAAATGACATTTCGTCTCTATTTCTGGTTGTATACTCGATGGTAGTGCCACTCAGACTTTTAAATCGCAAATATCTAAGGGACACTACCACTGCTCTCGTCACCCTAAAATATACGTTGACCAGTCCCATGCGCCTGTAGGTAATTTGCATGTACGCAGTAACGAATAGTATAATCAAGGTGGACACATAGTATTCAGAGACGATAAACACATACAAACACTTTGAAACGAAATAATGTGTGTCATACCTCGTTCCGTTTTTTAAATAAATATATTTTAAAGTAAGGGCGCGTTCCCACTATGTCGTCACGTTTTATTATCGTTGGACGACTGTCGTGTCTAGCCTGTTCCCATATCACGACTATCTGTCGTGGAGCATTTGTTATCGTTGAACGACTGTCGTGACTAGCTGTTCCCACTAGATCGTGACGACAATTTATCGTTTCATGACAGCCTCCTTGCCCACCTCTGGCTACGACCCAACGCTACTGCAAAGCGAGCAGAGGGCGCAGGGTATGAGAGGGGAGGGCAGGGAGCAAAATACGTGCGGACAGCGATAAATGAAACTTGACGACAATAGGAGCTGCGACAATCTATTGTTACTTTTTTATCGTGACGTTTTTTTATCGTCTGACGACTGTCGTTCTAGCTGTTCCCACTGTGACGACAGTTTGTCGTTGTAACGATAAAAAATCGTGAACGACAGTTAATCGTGTCGTGCTATAAGTGAACAACTTCATTTAAATATACAAGCCACGACACTAAACTGCACGACAATCTGTCGTCACGACATAGTGGGAACGCGCCCTAACTTTAATTTTTAACCGACTTTAAAAAAAGGAGGAGGTTCTTAATTCGACTGTATGTTTTTTTTTGTATGTGTATTACGCGATAACTCCGGTATTTGTGAACCGATTTTACGATTCTTTTTTTGTTGGAAAGAGAATACCTGCATAGTGGTCCCATTTAAAGAAAATCATACACCTCTAAGGGGGCTGTTCACGCGTGAAGATTCACTTTTACAAATAGCGCCTAATTTTTATTTTAAGGATTAATTATTCTAATGGTTGATTTTGCTATTCTCCAATTCAAGGCGTTTTTCTCGCTTAATATCGTTTGAGTAGTGAGAACCGATTTTTATTATCTCTCGTGTCAAGTCCCGTATAGTGGCGAACTAAGGGATGAATCCGGGTTTGCGTACTTTCCGGTAACCGATTTCAATAAAACTTGGTAATTATATGTAATTCCACGTACTTTAGAGGTCGGTTTTTTTAGGACTCTGTACTGAGATTAGATCATTCCTATAAGAAATGTTCTATATTTTTTTACCTAATAAGCATATATATGGCAACTTTTTATCTGATGTAATTTTTTTCATTTGTTTAAATGGCATCCTAGTTATTTCATTCTTATTCAGCCAAATAATTTATTCGTATATTCGAGGGCGGAATAAACTTTATTTTATTACGTTTACCAATGTTAGGTACTTTGTTTGGATAATAAGGACTCAGTCAAGCAAAATGTATAAACTTCTATAAAATTGAGGTCAAGCGGTGAATCATACTAAGTACATAACAATGACTTTACAAAGTGACGTGTCAACTTTGAAAGTTTAGTGAAAGCAGTATCAAGAACCATCAGTAAAGGCCCAGTTGCACCTACGTGAGATATTGAAAGCTCCTGCCGACATACTTTTTTATATCCGTACTTATTTATGTAGAAATATAGCGATTGAGAGATTTTTTATGATACCAAGTCATGGGAAGAACAAGTCGTGTGCGTGGTGGTAAGCGACACGAGTATTCATAAAAGTTGCATTGGCATTCAGAGGCTTTAAAATATTAATGGCTCAGGGGTAGAAATGGGAAAAACTGCTTATTTTTAAAAACTTGTTAAAAACTCACGTCCGTAAACCTCGACTATACGGTGGTATTTGTAAATACTTTGATCACAAATTTGCCAAATTTTTTGCAAAGTCGTCATTAAAAAAAATGGTATTTTAAGGATTATGCATGAGGCAATTGTAAGGCCAATAAACCTGACAAGAAAAGTTCCACTAATCGTGCTATGGTTTTACCATTACCTTCGCGAAGTCATTATCTACTGCCGTCACTGAAAAAAAATCGCTTTTTTTTCAGACGCAAACATAATATTCTGTAGGTAGTATACTAAGTATATAATATTCTCTTATGTTCTTAAGAATGTCAATTGCTGCTTTTGATTCTCGGACTATCGTTCACATGGACTGCAGCCAGTGCTTGCAGTTGATCACGACTGCAGACATTAAACGCAGACATGCAGTCTATCTATTAGCAACAGCTTAAATAAAGCTAAAAAGCTTAAAACAAAAATGTTATACATCTTAAAGATCTTAGAAGAGGCCTAATAATAATATGCTACAACATATATAGTAACTAAGTAAATAATCAAGAAAGCTTGTATTCAAGGTTTTGCGTGTCCGAAAGCAGTAATCATCTAGAATAATTGTATAAGTATCATTAATCCAATCAATACATTGACCTCAGGCTTTAATATTACATATTATGTAAGGAATTTAAGGTTACTTTGTTTAATACATTCAGTCAGTGCGTGATTTTGATTGTGGTAGGTCAGTTGGAAATCGGTAGGTACATTTCAATCCAACTTAGTACTGTCCAATATTAACGTTTTAACATTGTACACGAGTATCGTAAAAGGAGACATATTATAGTTGGTTGAACTCGAAGGAGTTCCCATTATCAGTCGAGCCTTCCAAATGGGTACATTAAGAAATATATTAATATTTTATTATTGAAAATAGAGAAGGAAAAGCTGCACTAATTTATTCCATTTCCAGTATGAAACGATTACCATAAAACAACTAAACAAGTTTAGGGCACGGCCGCGTAAGGCAGTTTTTTATATATTCTGATAGACCCATCTAAATTTGTCTCGTGGGTCTTACTAGGGCTTCATAGCGGCAAATGACGGTTTATCTTTGGGAATTCTTAAAAAAAAACATAAACCATATTGCCATTCGTAATTCTCTAGGTCCATCGTATATTGTAACTGTGCACATGAGTGGTTGTGCAGTCAACTCAACTCCACCATTCTGTGATGCGTGCGCGCACCGTTGCGTGTGTTAAATAACACCGTGGCCGCAAACGGGTCACGATGCTCAGTACTTACCTAGTTGCTACCAGGGGTGAATTTATGGTGTAAAGCCTGGTTCAATAATAATGTACAGGTTAGGTAACTGACTACGTTGTCTATATCCTACTTTCAGACGAGCATACATATAATTTGTAAGTTGTCATGTAGGTAATACTTTTTCTATTTGCATGTTATTCGCTGACGATTTTCACTATTTATTAGTGCCAATATAACGGAAAGGTCATCGAGTGTTGTCGAAACACTTGACAATCTGGATTTGAGTTGTGAAGATTTTAAATCTGATCATTGCAACATTCACCAGGCAGGAAGTATTGAGGAAATGTGTATTTACTTATTCTTTAACCTTATTAAAATAAGTGGTATGAGGGTGTCTGATTATATCAGTTGCGAGTTTTCACCTTGCTACATGATTTGTGAGACCTTCAGTATATTTACAAGGTTGCAGAATTGGGTAGACATAGAACAAAAATGTGAAGTCCACCAACTCGTCTGCCGAATATGGACATAGGTCAAAGCTATCTTTTTTGGACGAAGAATATTTATCCAACTGGACTAAAAAACTGATTCATTGTTGGTAGTTCTGATCATGAGTTCTAGAAACCGTATTTACACGTCAGTAACGTATAGTATATATAGCGTTATTCTTTTTCATATGAGCTTTTAATTACATAGGTATTTTCTTTTCAGAAACCATGGCAACATCAGTCCTTCAACCCGAAGAGTGCCGACAACATGAACCTAAGCCAGACCTGGATTCCCCTCGTCTTACAGACGATGAACGGGTTCAGATCATTGAAAACAATGAACGGGAGACGGGGGAACTGCCGCCGGAGTTAAAGGAGAAGGCTCGTCTGGAACTGAGGGAAGAGCCTGTTTTGAGAGAGGAGGCTTTAGCTCAGATGAGGCATTTCATTGAAAAACATCCTGCCATTAAGAAATGTCGGACTGGTAAGTAATGGAACAAAAGTTAATCAGAAAATCATGCAAAATTTTACATTAGGCTATCATATGTCAGACAGTTAACATGCAGCTATCTCATGAAGAGTAATGGCGCATTTATACCGAGTCGTCTGCCGACTGTCGACAGACTACTTCGTCTGCCGAATGCGATGCAGTCGACTCGCCATTTAAACAAACAAACATTTTCCATGCTTAGGTGTCTTAGGCTAAGGAAGAATCCATAAGTTCTATCCTCTACCGTAGCCTGTGATTCCGCTAGCTTTTTCAAAACTTACTCCGGAACAGAGGAGTGCTACTTTATGGTATAAATACGAAGGGCGGTGGTGCATACATATTTTGGCGGATTTTAACAATTAGTTGAAAGTGCATTTGTCACTTGTTCAAGTAACTAAATAATCCTTCATGGCCAAAGGGCTCATACCAATTTGTATTTACATATTTGGAATATTTTTTATGAGACTGGTTTATTTACAGACGCGCCCTTCTTGCTTCGTTTCCTCCGTACCAAGAAGTTCTCCATACCGCAAGCTTGTTCTATGCTAGAGCGCTACCTGACCATTCGGCAAATGTACCCTCAATGGTTCCAGAAACTTGACCCCCTTGACCCGAAAATCGCAGCTGTGATCGATGCTGGATATCTTGTGCCTCTGCCTAGGAGGGATTCGGAGGGAAGACGAGTTGTGCTTTCTTGCATGGGTGAGTCATTAAACATAATTTCTGATTGATTTCAGGTTCGACAATCAGTTGTCGTGTGACGGTGAAATAACACTGGGTGAACGTTTTCTTGGATTTCTATCTCTAAAGATTCTTAATAAATTGATAGGGAGGCAAATAACTCTACAGGTTTTGGACAATCAGGTACGATGAAAGTAATTACGGAAATTCTGATGCACTGTAGATGTAGTACGTTTAAAGTTCTTAAAGATAATTAAAAAAAATTTAAAAAGACTTCTACATGCTCCGAAATTCAGAGTAAGGATTTCCTCATATACTTATCTCCAAGGCCAGTCAGAATGCTTTCGCTATAAACTAGTTTTTTTGTAAGCGTTAATTCATTTTGCAATAAGTAAAATAATATTTTATTTATTTTTACAGCGAATTTTCTGCAACTGTTTGGATTACACAATGCAAGAAATAATAAATATTTCTTGCATTAATGAGACATCGTTAGTGTATACTTTGTTATTTGTAACATATCTTCTTCATGGATTGTTGATTCTGCACATCTACATACTCGTTATTGAATAATCTGTTGCGGAATATACCTACCTATACCTACTAACTACATTTCGACACAAAACTTATTGTCTACAATGTACCTAGATATAAGAACCATGAAGAACAAACAAATTTATTTGATATTGTTTAATATTTTGGTGATTGTCTGGTTTTTTATGACAGTCCTGTTGGTACACCTGATGGAAAATGACAATTATATGGCTCTGGACTTAACAAGCGTTGCCTAAGACTTTCAATAAGATCGTATGTTTCCTTTTTTAACATGTAGGAGACAAACAAGCAGACGAGTGGGTTTATGATTAGGTATTGTCTTTTTTTTATCCAGGCGAAATCCATCATGGATACTATTCGACCCGGGTGATGGAGTGGTTATGTCGGACTCCCACCGACTAAAATCGCGAGTGTAACCGCAGGGTTTCCACTAGAGACGGTTATGCGACTCCATAATTCGTTTAAGGTACCCCGTAGCATTAGGGGCTTCTTCCAGCACGGGATCATTATTGCAGGAAACAGAACCCCCGATCTCTTACTGGGTCCCCATTAAGGTGGCATACGGTTAAGATGGAATCGGAAGAACCTCGGAATCGAAAGCGAGTTGACATCGTCTTCACGCTCCCGTTCCGCCGTTTCCTTCAGCGCCATGACAGTGGTACCTACTGAATGTTGCGATCGCCTTCCAGACTTTTTAGGTTTATTATACCATGTGACGGGACGAAGAAGTCGTGCGCCTGGTGGTAATAGTAAGCAACATAACACTTGCAGTGCCACTCAGAGCTTTAAATCGCAAAGATCTTAGGACCACTGCCACTTTGACCGTCACCCAGAGACATAAGTTGACAAGTCCCATGTGCCTGTAATTTCACCAGCATCTTTACCCTTCAAAACCGGAACGCAGTAATGCTGAAATTAGCGCTTGGCGGCAGAATTATGTAAGGTGGCAGTACTTCCTTGGACGAATTCTCACAAGGAGCTCTGCTGCTACTAAATTTAACTTATTATACTAGTAAACTCGCTTTCCCCACACGCAAAATAGGCGCTTTGTCGTCGAGTTGCGGATACCAGCCCGTTGCACCAAGTACCAAGTACCAAACTCGCTTTCCGCCATTATCAGGTTGGCTCTACCTCTACAACCGCGGGTGATTGCACTGTTTACCTTAACCTTTAATAAATAATTTATAATCCCTTTTCCTGTTTCATAGGTCGGTTTGACCCGCACGTGTACGACAGCTGCGTCATGGCGCGAGTGCACTCCATGATCGTGGAGCTGTTGCTCGATGAGCCGCGCTCCCAATTATTGGGATACTCTCATGTCAATGACGAGGCTGGCATGCAGATGCCTCATGTCAGTCTTTGGTCCCTGACTGACGTCAGAATTATGCTTAATTGTATACAGGTAAAAACTTGAATGTGAAAGAATAAGTCGCTGCGCACGCGTGTGTCTTGTGTTGTATATAAGCAACACGTAACTAGAAGCGAATAGTCTATTTTCATACAATTAATACTAAATTGACACAGTCGCCGGTTGCGGCAACCGCGATTTTACGAGATTAAATATTTGCTTCTATAACTATATACCACCAACTATGCCGGTTGCTTGTATCCAACACAAAACACGTTTGAGCGGCGCCTAAAGCATTTGTGAAGAGAAAGACAGATATATATGAACACTAATATGATGTAGGAATATTCTTCTTTGGTTTATTGGCGGTGCCCTGTTTAAAATTTCGCCGGTATCAAGTTTTCAGTTTCGTAATTCCAGGGCTTTTGCGGACTCTGCAATTCAATGTCCTATAACATTTTGATGTAGAAGAGCTGCGTATACTCTTTGACTTATCTGTATGGAAATTGATTTGAACTTAATTTTAATTTTGGCACAAAATATTATAGCGCTATTTAAAAAAGTATTTTCTTTAACAAAAGCAAAAGTAATGGTTATATATGTCATACTCATAACTTTTTCGCGCTATTGCTATCAAAAAGTATCGGAATATTCTTACTAAAAACCTTAGAATAAAGCTAAAAACAATATATTCATCAACTTTACATTTTGACCTAAATGGCTTAATGATTTTATCATGGGCTGACTTTTTTTTCCATCCTCTAAGGGCTGTCATGACACTTAAATTTTACAGAATTCAACACCAATGCGTCACAAACGCACACATTTCGTCAATATTCCGCACTACGGCGCCAGATTCTTTGAGTTTGCAGTTTCTCTGCTTAGCGATAAACTAAAGGATCGTGTTATGGTAAGTTTCAAGATTTTCACAAGGATTTTCACAATTAAAAGTATCTTTAAAAGTAACCGAATCATATGGAAACTTTTTAACAAGCAAGCATATTTTAAAATTGTCGCAATTGCATTTTCGGAACCAATCAGCGTCATCTCAGTTCCCAAATACCAACATAAAGAAACAATTTTGAAACGCAACCAACTTTACTCTGTTGCCAACCTTAGCATCATTATAAAACTTAAATATAAATATTTCATGTGATTTTAAAATAAAGTTTTAATTTGCTTGCAGTTCCATCGTACCTGTGAAGATTTAACAAAACACGTGGATCCAGCGATTCTACCAAAGGAGTACGGCGGCACTGTTCCTTTGAGAGACATGATTGAAGAGTTGAAAAGAAAACTTCTGAAAAACAGAGACGAACTTTTGGCTTTGGATGAAATGGTCATCGACCTATACGCTCTTGAAAAGAACGATTTAACTCAAGACATTCACTCAACTGCTGGATCCTTCAGAAAACTGGAGTTAGATTAGTAATATTAGCATTAATTTTGTAATACTCATAGTTATTGGGGCCACTTCTGTTAATGATAATATTAAGCTAAAAAATAATCAGTAAAACTGTATTTGGCGTTTTAACATTCAAAATTGATAGTAGTTATAATTAATTGATCTTGTAAACAAAAATATAATTCTATACTATTTTTTGTAAAATTTAACTCTTAAATTATTCTTATATAGATTTAAGAGCACGTCAAAATTGACACTTAGGGTCTATGCACACGGCATATTTTATACGTGCGGACGATGCGCATTTCACGAACGCGCTTTGAACGTGCGATGAAGATGTTCGAAAAGCAGATTGTTGCGTTTGTATCGATTCAAACGCGACACAAATGCGCGTTTGCATTGAATTAAACATCGCGTTGCAAGACTGAGGAAAGGGGCAGGGCATGGGCGCGCACTCACGCCACCGCTCCATATTATTACGGCACCGTAAACGCGCATCATCTGCGCGTGTACACGCGTCATCTGTGCGTATACGCGCCGCAGACGCGCTGTAGTGAATCGATTCAAACGCACGCAAACATCGCGTTACAAGCAAGAAGCTTATATACTCCACTGGAGTTTACACTTAGAATTTCATGTAATTGCTTCATTTTAAAAAATTCACTGAAATTAACAAACAAAAGTAAAACTAAATCTATCTTTTATGAAAATGCGCGACTCGACACGAAATTCAACTTAATGCCGGATATTATAAGAACATTCCAAATTCCAAAGCGTCAACTTTGATGTGCTTTTCACTGTACGATCGGTCACAGCTACATGTATACAAAATTCACATAATTCTCCATTGGACAAAAAAAATTACTAGAGAGTTTTGGCGGTAATGACATAGAGTACGTTAATTTTAGTACGTGGCCGTGCGTATCTTTTGTAATTTCTTTTTCAGTGTACGATAATAAATGCATATAATAAAAGAAAATAGATCTCAATAAAAAAAATTTTCATATAAATGTTGCCGTTTATAGTATAAAATATAGTATGTACCAACTTATTCCAGCAATATTCTACTTAGTTACTAGTGAGGGAGTGGCAGCCGTTGGTGGTGTCACGTTACCATTCTTATACCACTTGAAGTCGTCATTGTATGTCAGGAGCGCCCATTTGTTATGCAAATACAGGTTTGTATGATTTCTCAGTGATGAAAGATATTACGCGTATATATCACGTTTTCATCTGTCAAGTTACACGCAATACTCAAAATTCATAAATAATGCATAAGGGAAACGCGCCCTTACACAAAATCTTCTTGACCTGTTTTTTGTATTACAACTCACTTAACTGCGGACTGTACACAATGAGTGAGATTGGCGTCTCCAAAATATTGATAAGATTTTTGTAGCAACATGACAACCTAACTGCTGCTATTTTATTTTTAATTAAGGATAAGAATACTTTTCGTGTAAATAACACAATTATTTCAATCCTTTGCTTGCGACCTATAAGGTCATTATCGAAATCACATTTTTCAGATGTTTACAATTATGTGAAGGGTCTAAAATTTTCAAATGAAGCATCAAAATAAATAAAAAGAAAATTGTTATAGCATTTTCATTTATTTCTTAACGTAACACAACATTTTTAGGATAAAAAGTTGAAGAATTTGGTGAGAAAACGCATCAAGAAGGTTTGATACTCGCTAGAACAATACGTGAAAGCATCTTATTTGCTTAGTAGCCATTGTATACCAGTCGACTGGTTGTTATTAGAACATTTATCATTGAAACTTATTCGGATTTCTAAAACAGCAAAATAATTTTTTTGGTATGTACTACATTAAATTGAGTTTTATATTATGAGTTTGCAGTTACATACTATGGCGTCATGTAAATAAATAATAGTTATTTATTGAGCGTTGGCGAGCTTCACCAAATGTAATAAATAATTAAAGAACTAAAAACGTAATTTGCTCAAAGTAATTCATGTAACAATTGTGACTACATAAAATAAAAACCCGCCTTTTTTTCTTTACTAAAATCCTTAGAGGATGGAAAAAATAAACTAAAATCCATTTAAAAATCAAATTTTTTTATTATTTGTTTGTTGAGCATTGGTTATAGAGTATTTGTGAAAAAAACTGTAACTACAAAAATCCTCCATTTTTTCAAAGCGGAAACTTCGAATCTCAAAAAATCTTATTATTCACAGCGTTATGTTATTATTATTTAATTATAAAGCATTGGCTTCAGAGCCATCAGCTTAATGGTAGCAAATAGTCAAGAAACGCACAACGTAATATACATAAACTAAAAATTAATTCGTGTACATAATGTAAGTACTAAGTACCGCCATTTTTTTCCTCTGCGTTATGTATTATTTATTTATTTGTTGAGCATTGGCTATAGCGCCATCAGCTTAAACAAGCAACAATGGATTAAGAAACTTAAAACATAATAATACTTATTAAAACATTAAGAATGAATTCGTGAAAAAACTGTATCTACAAAAACCTGCTTTTTTCTGCGTTATATAAAAAAAAGTTGTTTTAAATAGGTCTATGTGAAGTAGAAAGAGATACAAGAACAAACAACTTTTGTATAGCGTTATTTCTTTTACCCAAATAAAACTAGTGTATATTGGTCCAAAAAATAATGGCGTAGACAAGGAGAAGCGACACGTCAAAAACCGTAGACAACTTAAGTGACCTTGGTTTGCAATCAGAATTGAGGCTAACTTCACAGTAGTTTTTCCCGCAGTTTGGCGTCCACACAGATTTAATGAAAACTTATTACAAAAAATTTCTATGTATTTAGATCAATAGGACATTCATTTATAATCGTGGTTTGATTTCCAGTAATGTTTTGACGGTACTATTATGTTGTTTCTGTGATCGTTTCCCGTAAGTTCGAGTGCTGTGGTGGTTTGTAAACATCGGGAACGCAGGACCACGTCTATGAGTTCTTGTGAGTATTTTGATGATTATCGGCAATAACACCATAATTATATCCTGATGGTATGTGGATTTGGTGTATTTTAGTTAGATCTAGCATGCCGGACGTGGATTAACCTCGAAAGTGTTATGATGTTTGCTTGGTTGTAAAAAATGAATGATCCATTATAGGATTGCGCTTGCCCGAGTGAGGCATGATTGTGTGTCGAATCGTGATGCAAATAAGTGTTTTAACAATATTTTCTGTGTATTCCTGGTCTGTATATCCTGGTGATGATTTGGCTGTGTAAATAATGTTGTTTTCGCGTAACAAAAACACCTATAGTCCGTAAATGCTTGTACGTATTTTGTTTGGACTAGGTATATGCATACTGCTCAGGAAGTTGTAGAGTAGGTTAGTGTTTATATGATAACAATGGTTAGGCTGAGTTCATACTGGCTAGTTGTGATGATTTCTTCTTAGTTTTGATGCTGCAATGATTTGCATTGAAAAATGCTAAGATGGCTTACTAAAAGTACACTGTGCAAATACATTTTTCAAACCAAGGTACCTATTTTACTATATTATATTTAGTAATGATAATGTGCCTGACAACTACATCAATGGCCTGAACTCAAACTAGGGAATTCCATTTACTATGAGCAACACAATGCACTCTGTGGCACCTCCCAGTACACCCAGACCAAAACCATTTTTGAAGAGGTCATTTCCCAAATTGGTCCTAATGGGAATTGAACCCAAGACCTCCTCATCCAGTACCCGTAGTATAAACAGTTGGACCACTGAAGTTGCGTCTTACTGTACCAAAATTGTTCAAGAGTAGTCTAATTAGATCAGGACTTCATATATTTTCATAGGCTGTAGGATTCTCAAATATGCACACAGCCTAAGCATTGTGATAAATAATGACATGATATGCACTTGTTAAGGAAGGCCCCCATGCCGAGTAGTAGGACCATACAAACAGGTTGCTTGTTAATTAACTTAGTAGCAGTAGAGCTCCTTTTGAAAGAATTTGACCAGGGTAATACTGCCATCATACCTATTTCTGCCACCGATCTGTGCATTATATTATGGAAAATTATCTGGGTATAAAATTTAATTTTATACCCAGATAACACAATGCTAGTTTTCCAAGTTTGATCTCTTTTGTGTTTATATAGTTTTTGATCATTGATAATTCTGATCAAAGCCTATATCGAAGCATCAAATACTGTAGAGACCCTGATTTAAGTAGGAATCTAGTTGTTGTGCTAATCGGGTCACACAAAGGATGTAGTTAGAACAATCACAATTTCAACAAGAGCATATAATGCAGATGGTGTTATGGTAAGTTGTTACAGACTGGTTTTTTTGTAACTTGAATGTTGTTGCGCCTATTTGACATGTGTGCGGCAGAGTCCTAATTGTGCTATCAGAGCTTCTCCAGGAATTTTCTGTGATAATAAATTAATGGTTTGGGTGCGATCCTGGTACTAAGATATTTTGGCCTATAGTTGATGTATATGCATAGCTGCTCATCACTATGAACATTAACTGATCTATTGTGATCACCACTAATTACATTACGGAGCAAAGGCCAACAGCATTAAAGAACTGAAGGACTTTTCTGGCTCTGTATGTCTTTATGTCCTCTGGGTGTGGCCTGTGCCTACCCAGTATGGAACTTCATACGCCCATTAGAGGGCACCACTGGGTGAGGAGATGCACATGAGTTTTATCTGACTCATGGCAGAATCAACATTCTCTATTTTCTCTCTGGCCAATATTTGACATGTGTTTGTTCAAACCAAATGCCCTGTTAAGATTATATATATAGATATATATATAAGACCTGCCCAGACTTGAATTCTTATTCTTGTGTTACCAGTGCAATTCATTGTGGTATCAAAATTTATTGCCATATGAGGAGTAGGTTACTTTAGGAGTTAGTAGGGTTTCCATCCAACCAGTTGATGTGGAATCTGCTTAAGCCAATCAGAAAATGTTCTATGTCCATGGTAAGAATCATGTAAAAGACGTCAATGACATTGCTCTGGTGTAGACTACGCGACTGATGACTAAAACCATTTTTATGTCTATCGAGTTCTGAGGTTTTCGCGATTGTTACACATAGGAAATGAAACTATTTTTCCGGATTTAACCCTTTATAGGGCAGAATTTTTTGAATAGAAATTAACAACTTTTGGTATCTCAACACTAAATGGGTTTAAAATGGAACCCTGAAAAATGAAATATTAACTAGTCAAGTATCCTGGTTTTGTCTGTACAGGGTGGTTACATATGTAACCAAGACCATTTAGGTAATAAGCCGGTGGTTATATTTGTAACCATGACTGTTTAGGGTCAGTGACAGTAATTGTGGACAAACGAAAAAGAAAAACAGGTTCTTATAAGAAATATCAAAAATGTTTATTTTAAAATACTCATTAACAGTCTTGAACTGGTATTTATTAATAAAAATTTAAATTTTAATGCAATAGTAACAATTTGTCATGCCTACAATAACAATCAGTCTTAGACAGCATTCTTGAGATCTAAACTAAATTACATAAATTCTTTATTATCAGATAATAAACAGTCTTACACAGTAATTAACAGACATAGTTTCAAAGTAATCAGTCTAAAGAAGAACAAACAGAGTAAACTTATCAAAATGTACTTATTAAATAAAAAATAATCCTGCGTACATAATCATCAATCATCTGGGGACCAAGCCCTTCAAAATGTAGTTTATAAATTTAAATAAAATTCTTATTGATGGCACATCTTCTTACAACCATTCAAATGAAAATCTTTGAAACATCCTAAACAAAGGGACACCTCACAAATATTGCATCCTATTCTACTACGGACCGGTTTTTCTTTTGTACTGCAGTATCCACAGCGTTTACAAGTTGCTCTCTCGGGGAAATGAGGTTGATCAGCAACAAACTTGGGTTTGTTTGTAATTCCAGATTGTCGTTTTCTACTCATGTAGTCAGATATCAGCTCATCAGCTAACTTACTTCGAAAAGACAAATGAGAAAGCCTTTTAGCATGAGGAAGAACGTCTTTAGCTACCTCCCGGTAAACAATATAGGAGTTCACAACAGCACAGTCAAGCAAATAATAAAATATTTTTAGCCACCAACGACGACTTTTCCATGATACGGTGTAAGATGCCATTAATTGATCGAAACGATCGACACCTCCCATGTATATATTGTAATCAGCTATTGATTTGGGGCATTTCACTTGTTCTTTTCTTCCTTCTCGATTAGTTCGCAAAACGGATGTAATAGCAGCAGGATTATGCATATTTGATGCCATCAAGACGCATTTCTTTCCTCTATCTTTCCATTTTGTTATAGAAACGGAGCCATCCATCACACTATCAAAGTCACCTGTAGCAAGATCTTTGTCGTCGCGCAATTGTTCCTTGGGAAAGTATTTTCTTGTTGCCAGTAATGTTCCGCAAGCGAAGATTTGTTTGGACAAAAGTTTCGTCAACAGGCACAGCGAATTAAAAAATCGATCAAAATAAACGCAAAATCCCAGACCTACAAAAGTCTGCGTCAGTTTCATAACCACTTCTTCGCCCAACCCAACCTCTGATGATGGTTTATCTTTTTTGCCCTCGTAGATTTCCATGCAACACATGTATCCGGTTACAGCACAGCATAAGACCCAGACTTTGAAGCCGCGCTTGATCGGTTTTAATGGCATATATTGCTTTAGCATTGAGCGACCCTTGAAGGGTATCATGCTTTCATCAACACTAAGAAACCGAGATGGGCTAAAGACTTTTTTGAAATTTTCAGAGAGCATGTTCAATAGGGGCCGAACTTTGTGGAGTCTGTCATACTCAGGATCGCCGCGGATTTTCATGGTAGAGTTGTCATTCAGATGTAAGTATCGGAGGATCTTTAGAAATCTTTTGACAGTCATCAAGCCTGATATGCGAGCACAAAAAAAGTTTTGATCAGTAGACCAGTAGTGACGTACAGAAGGAAGAACGTTGAAGCCCATAATAATTAATATACCGAAAAATGCGTGAAGTTCCTTTACATAAAGGTTCAATTTGTTTCCAGAGTACAGGTTGCTTTGATCTACTATATGCTGAAACATCTGATTCGTAAAAAATAACATAAAAATTTTTAATGGTGAAGATAAATCGATCTCTACATTAATACCACTGTAAGTGCCAAATTTATGATTTTTATGCTCGGGTGGTTCTCGAAATATTTTACGAAATTTATACGGATCAGATTGATTTACTTGTTGACCTCGAACGCTGTGACCTCCTCGTCTACTCGAGCTTGAACGCTGCTGCCCCCTAATGGTAGTACGAACTCTCCCTCTTACCCTTGGACCTCTAGTTCGGACGCCACGGCTTCGTCTAGGCTGACCGCACTCCACAGGAACTGATGACGGAGCAGGCGAAGGTATTGGAGATATAGGTATGGGAGAATCATCCATTGGAATATCTCTGGAGGGATTTTGTAGTAAGTCGAAACAGTGTTCGGCTTCTTGATGCAAAAACGGGATATCATCTTCATCAGCAGACAAAGTTCTAATAGGCGGTGGCGGAACTGTAGATGACTGAGAAACATGTGGAGACTCTGGTAAGTTAATCACAGATTTCCGCGTTCTTTGTGATGATGGCAACACACTAAGAGGAAGGAGATCCTCTGGATCAGAATCGCCCCCAACATCGGAATTCTCAGCTTGTTCTTCATCAATCGCCCATAGAATGGCTTCGTATTCTTCGTAGGGCATTTTGTCAAGGTCCAAAATTTTTCTAGACATCTAAAACAAACATAATTTGACATAAAACATCGACTCTGACTTATTAGCAAAAAAAAAATACTAATTGTTAGCTACCCACATTACTCTGATAACTTGATCAAACCTGCACGCTAAAAATACCTACATTTTGGTTTGAAAAATTATCTTTGCCCAAATTATTAGGATTAATTGTGTGAATTTATCGAAAAGAAGAATATTTTTACTAATAGAAAATACTAATAAAGTACTCGGGTAGTTAAATTTTATCACCATGAAAGACAAAATACGAGACACTTCAAAACATAACCTAAAATTGATGAAATTCGGCATACAAATTTGAGATGTAATTGTAGCCCAAAGAGTAATTTAATTTAAAAAAAATTGTATATCACATTAATGTAATATTAATAAATAACTAAATTACTTACCTTGAAGGCCTTAAAGTGTAATAATCCATTTAAAAACAATTAAAATACACAGCGGCACGTTTACTCTGCTCGTCGTATGGACTAAATGCACAGAAGTCACATTTGTAACCACCAATATTTGGCGCCATTGCAGCCATTTGTGACTAAGATAACGCTGGTGGTTAAATTTGGTGAACTCTGCCCGTTCAAGGACTACGCGTTATTACCATAAGGGTGACGTTTCACACAACAGTATTCGTAAAATCGACCTTACTGTCAGGTGGGGCGGATGGTTACAATCGTAGTACTAATTTCAAGTCTACCCTATAAAGGGTTAAATCGCGTATATTTGTTTTTTCAACCAAACCGACGTTTCGGGCCCTTTACAGGTCCCATGGTCACGGTTGACTGTCAACCGTGTCCATGTCATGTCAAACGCGATTTAAATCCGGAGAATAGTTTCTTTTTTATATCCTTAGTCTTAGTAGAAAAAAGGCTTTATCTCGTTGACTCAAGAAGATTCCGCGGCAACTGCTTTGGTGGGACCTTAACGCGTATTTGCACTGGTGCATCTGGAATGGATTGTTAGAATAATTACAATTCCACAAACGTCACACAGTAAAGACTAACAAATATAAGCACTTGTGATGTAATTACATAGACGTTATTACATGCTTAATGAGTTTGAAGATATTCTACCTTCATATAGAACAATCTTAAAGTAAATTGTCAAAAGTTTATGTCCCTTGAATGTGTTTGGAGAATAGAGAATTGTCTACAATGAAATAATAATCTAAATGTAATAAGGTGAACTTTGTTTGGTAAACTTTTTTTTTGTGTTTAATGAATGAAACCTGCATACTTTTGCATTTCTTTTGTCATCATTGCCCTTTGATGGCCATATCAAACTTCTGCCTAGAAAGACATATGCCTCAGCTACAGTTGGTATAATCAATTGGTTCTAAAGAAATGCAACAGTTCAACATTTGAGGTCTTGGCTCCAAGATGTAATTAGTGCTAAACACTATATAGGTCAAAACCATCATAACCATAACTTTTTCTTTGTGCCCTTATCCCATTTTATTTTTAGATTATGTAGCCAGGGGTTTTCCTCTTCCACTGGGATGTTTAAAAGTGCCTTTACTAAATAACTGTCTTCTCTCTTGCTTATACGGCCATTGGCTATACTACTTTAAATGATCAACTGATGTGCTCATTGAGGACTTCGTCTAATCGCGTTACACCCCTCTGGTTGTACCATGTGTCTTCCCAGTATAGAGCTTCGTACGCCCATCAGGGGTAGCATTGGGTGAGAAGATTAACAGGAGTTTCATCTGCCTCGTGGTAGAATCTACACTCTCTATGCCCAATATTTGACATATGCTTGTTTAAGTCACAGTGTCCTGTTAAGACTCTAGAGAGCATTCTGATGCCATTCCTGTCCAATGGCAGAGCTTCTCTACGTTTGACACTGTAGGCAGCTATCAGGGCTGTTGAATACTCAAGACCCTTGCTCTGTAGTCACACTTCTCGGGACGAACAAATCGTGCGCCTGATGGTAAGCTGTACAATACAGTGCCACCCAGAGTTTTAAAAATAAAAAATTTGGGGGGCGCTACCACTACGCTCGTCACCCTGAGACTTAAGTTGGCAAGTCCCATGTGCCTGTAATTTCACCAGCACTCTTACCCTTCAAAACTGGAACACAGTAATGCTGACATTACTGCCTGGCGGCAGGAATAGGTAAGGTGGCAGTACTTCCCTGGACGAACTCTTTCACCAGGAGCTCCACTGCTACTAATGTGAGTTAATGTATGTTAGTATTTACGTTATATATTATATGGGCCATAGTCGCGTGATTCAAATAAATAAATAATAATAAAAAAAAGTGACACAATCAGCTGAAGTGAAAAAACAAAGCGACCATCTGTCATACTAATATTATGTTCTGTAAGTGTTTTGTAAACCACTCACTTTTCTTAATAAATACTATTATTAATTTCACAGATTGGCAGCATGGCGGAAATCGTGTACCCACAAGGCTGCCGGCCCATCACCGATGACCTAGGTCCAGATGAATTGGTTCGGCGGCTTAAGGTATGTTTCAGGATGTATTGATCGGTATTTAGTAAATACATTAGAGACTGCACATACATCGTAAAGGATAGGAATGGAAGAGCATGTATTACGAGTTAACTTTAAAAGGAATCCCCTACAAACATTAAAAATTCAATTGTCATAGTATAAGTAACAGATGATTTAAGGTTTTGTTAGTATTTTAGGCTTTATTGTTTTCATTTAATATTATGAAGGCTCTACAGGAAATATATTATTACAATACACACAATGTATTGTAATGTGTGTATACTCGATGACCTTCGTGGCTCAACAATTTGCAAATTGTGGATGCTGTATGAGGAGGTCTCTAGTTCGATTCTTGGTTGGACCAATTTATTTCTACAATTAGATTTAAATTGTTGTGTTGTGTTGTAAAGTCCAGATAGTGCTCCAGAGTGAATTCTATTTCATGTCATATAGGTAACGGGCTGTTACATATGAAAAAAAGACCAAAACCAATTTAGAAAAGTTGGTTTTTCCAACTTGTGCCACCTGTAATCGAACCCAAGACCTTCTCATCCAGTGCAGTACAAACTTGGACCACCAAGATCCACATGTCGTTATGTTAATACTCCTTTCTACCTGGAACATCAAAGCAACCAAGCGGATTCTACAAGAACGTACCTATCTACCACCATTAAACATTATTTACATTACACTTTCATTATCCAGGCGCTGGCCCACACCCTTCAGGGTATGGGCCAGGATGAAGGAGTGTACCAGCAGTATATACCACTGGCGCTGCACCTGGCTGACGAATTCTTCCTGACGCATTCCTCACGCGATGTCCAGCTGCTCATAGCCTGCTGCATCGCTGACGTGCTCAGGGTCTACGCTCCGGAGGCGCCTTATAAAGATCAGGAACAAGTAAGAACATAATATTACTGAGTTCTTAAATTTTCACGATTACTACACATTGAAAATTAAAGTATTTTATTGTTTTTTGGATATAAATCGCTATAAAATACATGAATATAAGCGGCTATTCGTTTTTTCCAATCAGTCAGGCTGACCGGTCACTCAATCAGGATGACCAGTCAGTCGGTCACTTAGGTCAGTCAGTTATGACCATGGGACCTGGGCCCCAATTCAGCTAATTTTCTTGAAATCTCTAATCTATATATATCTATATAATCTATATCTCTAATCTATTTAAGGCAAATAAAAATTTCATTTCATTTCATTTCATTTCATTTCATTTCATTTGAAAGCACTAGTTGTTGTAATTCCTGCCATTGACGCTCTATCGACACACAATTAACATGATTTAAAATTAGTAGGGGTACCATGCGTACAAAGTGTTAAAACTGTGTTTAAGGTTGATGTGCTTTTCAATGTGCAAGTATATTGTAATCATATTTTGACGACCTCAGTGATCGAGTGGATTGCACACCGGTTTTCATAGTGCCGCCATCTCTGAGGTCCCGGGTTCGATCCCCGGCCGGGTCAATGTAGAAACGAATTTTTCTATGTTGTCTCGGGTCTGGGTGTTTGTGGTACCGTCGTTGTTTCCGATTTCCATAACACAAGTGCGTTAGTTACTTACTTTGGCATCAGAGCAACGTGTGCGATGTGGTCAAATATTAAATATATGTATTTCGTCTTGCCTGGCCTACGTAATATAAATAAAATGAGAAGTATTTGCCTTCATATTTATTTTCATGTTTTTGAAATAAAATCTTTTTTTTTTAAATTTCTTGCAAACGCATTTATTTTTGGACGTTGCAACTTCTCATTCTGGTTTACTTAGGTAACCTGTTGAAAACCCCCATTGAATACCAAGGTAGCAGTTGCGTACGTTAAGTCGGATTTTTAATTAGTTGCACACTCAACACGGGTCTGAAGTAGGAAGATAGTCCTCTGAGTCCGCCACCCTGGCCTAATGGATTGGACCACTTCACTCGTTTCCCAAGGGTTATGTAATTTCTTCAGACACGCAGGTTGCATCACGATGTTTTTTTTTACAATATCAAGTGTCTTTTTGAAGTTTACTATATAAGGTCACTCCCGACCTTATATAGTAAACTTCAATGATTTCCACATATATATCTTCCTTAGTCAGCAGATTAAGCTCTGCTGCATACGCAGGATTACCTATAAGTAGTCCGAAATGACATCTTCCAGAAATAAAGTGTGGTCGAAATTTCATAACCTTGAAAATAATTTTGAGAGGAAAATGTTTTTCTTTTAAACCTAACTTAACCTAACCTAACCGAACCTAATCGTGTCTTTGCGATAAACATTCAACATATCCTGAAAGAACAACATTTCGTTATAATTCGGTATTCGGTCTAATGAAAATTCGAACAAATGTTATTTCGGACAAAAAAGTTTTCGACTTTGTAATAAGTTACCTATACGCAGTCCGTAGAATACGTGAGCTTACCGATGTTGCTACTGCTAGACTAGTTTAGTTACTTTCATAGTATAATGACCTACGGGATTCTCATGTGGGGTAAAGCGGCAGATATACAAACCATATTTATGTTGCAAAAACGAGCGATTCGTTTAGTGTACCATTTAGGTTCTCGGATTTCTCTCAGAGACAAGTTTAAGGAGACTGGTATCATGACTATTGCATCACTGTACATTTACTGAAATATTTTGTAAGCACGTAAAAATATACATAATTTCATTAAGAAAGAAGATGTCCATAATATTAACCTAACTTAAGAACTAAGTCCAAACTCATGGTACCACGATTTCGTTTAACTAAGGTAAACGATTCTTTTATGGGGAACTGTATACGTTTTTACAATAAGATTCCGGAGAATATATTAAGATTATCATTTCCTTAGTTTAAAAATTAGCAGTATTTTAATTGAAAAGTCATATTACAAAATTGAAGAGTATGTTTTAGATAAAGAAGTACGGAAAGGCATCAAGAGTCTAGATTCCACGCAATTATGATTCAAAGGGTATTTATTCCATAGCATTTAAGTTTATTTGAAAAGAGCAATCCCTAGAGTTTCTTGCTCGTTCTTCTCAGGGATGTCAGCGTAGTGAACGAGCAGTAGCTTAAAAAATGACGTTTTGAAGTGAAAAATTTTACCTATGGAATAAATTATTAATTAACTTTGACTTTGAAGTGAAGGGCCGAACAAGTCGTGCGGCTGATGGTTCGTTACACGCCTCTCCGTAATAGTTGCAGTGTCCTCAGAGCTTAAATAGTAAAGATCTGAGGGGCACTGCCACTGCGCCCGTCACCCTGAGACATAAGTTGACTTGACAAGTCCAATGCGCCTGTAATCTCACCATTTTTCCTTTACAGTAGCGTGTAAGGCCTACTAGCTTACTGCTTTTAATTTCATGAGGACCCTTACCCTTCAAAACTGGAGCGCAGTAATATTCGCATTACTGCTTGAAGTGGTTTTCTGGACGAACTCTTTTACTAGGAACTCTACTGATACTATAAAAAAAAGTCTTATAGTATGTATATTTTAATTCTAATAGGCTGTGGCTTTTCTTTAACAAATAGATAAAATATTTTTTTGTAAAACAGGTACACACGACGTTTATCCGAGATTTCTTACCCAGTTACGATCATGTTACGTCAAAAATTCCATATATGACATTTGGCTATGAGGTATGCTAAAAAATAATCTTTGTCGTCAACGCCACGTGCATTTTTCGCATCGAATGTTAAGCGACATAATAAAGCCCCCGTGCCGGTGTTCAATTGGTTTGTTTACGCAATTAGCATATGTGAGAAATCAATTGTGATTCAATGCGTGCTTGTTTGCGTTAGTTGCCACGGTACACAATTTTTATTTATGTACATTTCACATTTTTACTTCTCTCAGATTTTAGTTATAATATAATGTCGGTCTGTTCTCAGTTCTGGGGGTCTGCTCTCGATCTCCGTCCGACATCCGTCCGAAACAATTACTGCCAAATAAGCAATACTTGACCAAATGAAAAGACGCGTGATGCGAATGAAGCTTCATACTTGATACTTGTCTTTTAATTTTGTCGAATATTACTTATTTGACAGTAATTGTTTCGGACGGATGTCGGACGGACATCGAGAGTAGACCCCCTGGTAATCATAATTTGCCAATTTAATTACTCTGTTGGATATATTGTCTATGGTCTATACGTCTATATCTGTATATCACGTAGTTACGACAAAAAAAAAAATTTTAAAGTTCGATTCTCAACTTCACGTCCTATTTTTGTCGCCACGCCTAAGCTCCTATCATAATGTGAATTAATACCTCTTTTCACTTTCAAAAAAATAACATTTGCAGTGCCACTCAGAGCTTTAAATCGCAAAGATCTGAAGGGCACTACCACTGCGCCCGTCATCCTGACACATAAGTTGACCTTTCATAGCTGGAACGCAGATTATTGAGCAGATTAGTGAGCATTAGCTCACATTACTGCTTGGCGGTAGTTCTTCCCTGGACGACTCTTTCACAAGGAGTTCTAGTGCTGCAAAGTTAACTTCTTAACTTCATTTTACTTTGTAGGGCGACCAGCTGTGACGCAGCCTCCTATGTAATTATAGTTTTTTTTACATTCCTTTTATGAAGTTTTGTCATACTTTTCGCTTTTCTTTCTTTTACAAATTTTTGCAGTCGCTTTTTTTTCGCTATGTGGTTCAGTTTGTTTCGATATTGCATTCTTTACCGACATGCATTTAATTTGCCAAAGGGTTTCCACAATAGCGCACATCTTAATATACAGTACAATCGCCAATATAATAGATATATTGGATTTCATATCGATCTTCTGGATCTTAACTATTGAAGTAGCAGTAGAGCTCATTGTTAAAGAGTTCGTCCGGCGTCGCCAAGCAGTAATGTCAACATTACTGCGTTCCGGTTTAGAAGGGTTAGGGTGCTGGTGAAATTATTGGCACCTTAGACTTGTGACGCTGCGACCTCCTTCATCGTCATCCCATAAATTTTGAATCGTTCTCTAATTCCTGTGCCTCGTCATTATCACTTTGTTTCGTTCCGTCGCCATTCTATATTTAATACCATTAAAATTCAGTAATATTTGTAAAAAATACGGCCCT
This sequence comes from Hyposmocoma kahamanoa, assembly GCF_003589595.1. Lineage (NCBI taxonomy): Eukaryota > Metazoa > Arthropoda > Insecta > Lepidoptera > Cosmopterigidae > Hyposmocoma > Hyposmocoma kahamanoa. The sequence continues at coordinate 3,117,402 of NW_020653391.1, read as the reverse complement.
TTCGGGGTAAGTTTTACTGTCTCAGACCTTTTGTAGCATTTAAGTAGGCAGTGTTTTTGATACTGTACCTGTGTTTTTTACAACTTTTTTGTTACAACCTTTCTTTTTGCCCATTTACCTTATACAATAAATATATTTGGATCGAGTAAATCTATTTTATTGCTCCCTATTGGCGGTTTACAACCTTTTCAGACTCTGTCAGCCCTGACGCATAACTTTGACAAAACCCATGTGCCTGCAAATTCTGAGTACATAATTAATTGATATATTATTTCAGGTGAAGACAATCTTCCTGTTCCTCATAAACCAGCTGCAAGGGCTCCGCGATCCTAAGGACCCAGCGTTCAAGCGCTACTTTTACCTGCTAGAAAATCTTGCCTATGTCAAGTCTTTCAACATGTGCTTCGAGCTGGAGGACTGCCAGGAGATCTTCTGCGCTCTCTTCTCGCTAATGTTCAAGATTGTCAAGTAAGTCTACAATATAAGACGAATAAATGTTTATTTATACGTCAGCATCAAAACATCATTGTTAGGTAACGGTCAGTGCTCGAAATTTTTGCAAATCGCGAAAATGCGTAAACAATCTGATATATACATACATGCCTGGAAATTTTGTTTATTGTATGCCTTCACCTGACTTTTCATTGTCAATAAAATATGTGTACATATGAGAATATATATATATTATATATATATATATACATATACACACATATACGACGAAATGTCATTTAATTTGTTTGAAAATTATTCTGCTAAATTAGTACTGTGACAACTGCGCTCCGATTGGCCAGCCCGAATTCGAAACAATGACGGGTGTCGTCAATTGTTTCACTTTTGATCGACCAGTTTAACTTGAGCTTTACTATAATGGACGAAAATTTCAAAATTAGATATTTGATATTTAATTACAGATGAAATGTGATTCTGTTAGTTTTATAATTAGATGTTTTTCCCACACCATCGAATAGAACATGTTTTTCCCACACCACCGAATAGAACGATATTATCGCGATATTATCTTTATGACAATAAATACAGAATATTTTTGGAATATACGAAGACGTACACATAGGTCTGTTGTTGACGCTGTACTATTTCAGTTTTGTAATTTGTGATTTAAGCGTAAACAAGAGTTGATATTCAAAAGTGATATAAGGCCCATTTGCCTGATGAGTTGCCAGGGATGGATGGCCTTATTTCGTCTCTATTTCTGGTTATATACTCGATGATGACGTACTAATACAAAATATTCAATTAATACATAAACATAAAAACCTATCGTCACGCTTTTCTCTCGTTGCGATATGCCACGAATTTCCAGTTGATTAGCAACAATCCTTTCGTTTACATTTGAATAACATCGCTTGGTTAATCAAGGTTTTAGGTGGTGCTAACTAAATCTAATACAATGTGTTTACATACTATTATGTACATACATTAACACGTCACGCCCTTGCTTCTTTTTCCGGCTGTATCTAACCATACACAACTTTTTTATAAAAAAAAACTGACCTCAAAAGTTCGTGGAATTACATCTGTTTGCCAAGTTTTATTGTAATCGGTTACGGGAAAGTGCGTGAAACCGGATTCATCCCCTAGTTTTCCACCCTTAGAGGGAGAATATTTTTTCACATTTAAATGGGACCAATACTGAGGTACCCTCTTTCCAATAAAAAAAAAATCATTAAAATTTGTTCACGATTTTCTTCTCTATTTCAAGGTGCCATCTATTGGCACATTAGATGAACTACGCAGTCGACACTAAACTATCAAAAGAAATTGCTGCTAAAAGGCACCGACCGTGCATAAGTAATATTCTTAGACTAAGGAAACTTAAGGACATGTTATGTTGACATATATAAATCAGACGTTATATGTACATATATGATGCATTTCGACATTGAAAACATAACAAGTTATTGTCTTTGTTTAACTATTGCGTGCCGTCTTAAGCCAAAAGAGACAGCATTAAATTGGTCTGTGTCAAACACGGGAATCGAAAATACGTAACGTGTCTTAAATGCCAACCGTGCCCATTTCGCAGTACATGAGGTACATGATACGGTTGTCAAAGGGAAGTACATCAAATGTCAAAACAAATGTTTTTCCAAGTGTTTTATTGAATTATTCGCATGTATTGTAATAAAATGGACAAAAGTATTGCCAGTGAGAACAATTAAGTATTAATAAAAATTCGTCGCTGAAGATTACGGGATGTGATATTCGAAAAAGCGAAGATCGACCGAATGTAGCATTGTGCTATTTTTCGGTCTGTATATCACACAAAAGCCCAAATATCTCATGTAATTAGACATATTTAAGTAGTTTATTCATAAATCTTGCCAAATCTTGCTTTGGTTTCTACAGATTGCCTGTTTGTTTGTATATTTTGATGATTGTTGTCAACGATTATTTTGAGATAGTGTTGTTCTAAGAAGCATACATATTATCGATATTCTGTTATTAAAATAATTCACTACGAGGTTTTTATTATTTTATTATTAATATTTTTACTATTTCAAGTTTACCTACAAATCAAAAAAGAAAAAAGAAGGTTAGAAATCTTACGTCGTATGAGAGTGCCGAATATAAACATTGAATTAAAGACCATCTTCAGTAATTCACTTCATTTTGAAGAATCAAATTTTAACATAACTTTGAATGTAACTAGATTACATGATAATGCAATTCCATCATTAGGTTTATTGGTAAATAATTTTATATTTAATTTAGATTAAACAAGACTCATTTACTAGGCATTCTAAGTTCCTGAAAACAAAATTATCCACTCGTTTCCTATTTTTTCGCCACTGACAACTCTAACTACTAAAAATTCTTGTTTTATAAAACCAGCAATACAACGATCATGTTGGTCCAACGTAGCCGGGTGAAGGCCAATACCAACGTATAGACAGCCTATTTGCCTTGCCTTGCCTTGCCATCATTCAGTGTCACTCGCCTAGCTGACCGAGTGAAGGTGAGCGCTAACGTGTATCGAGCTCGTTTGACGTGGCTTGTCACAACTTGCAGTCGCTCGTGACTACTTGTCTCACTTCGGAGAAGTGTCGATTTTTCTGCACAAATCAAAGGCGCTCGGCCAATAGTAGTCAATTGACATTGCATAATCAGATATTTGCCTGCTATTTAATATATGCGAAACATGTTTATACTAACACTGTCTCTTGTTACATCTCCTGTTATACCATGTTTTAAGCAAACAAACGTATGATAATAATATTATTATTGATAATATTATTACTTTCATTTATTTCCAAAATTAAATGGAAGTATTAAAGATTCACTTAAATCAGTCACTGATATTTATTGTATACCAATGCATATAATAAAAATCGGTTCTCTCTACTCAAAGTATATTGAGAGAGAAAAACGCCTTGTATTGGAGAATAGCAAAATCAACCATTAAAATAATTGCTCCTTATAATAAAATTTAGGCGCTATTTATAAAAATGAATCTTCATGCGTGAAAAGCCGTCTTTAGATGTGGATAATTTTCTTCAAATTTAATAAAATTTAATTAAATGGGACCACTATGGAGGTACCCTCTTTCCAACAAAAAAAAAAAAATAATCATGAAAATCGGTTCACAAATACCGGAGTTATCGCGTAACATACATACAAAAAAAAACATACAGTCGAAGTGAGAACCTCCGCCTTTTTTTTGAAGTCTGTTAAAAAGAAGAAGAAAGATGTACGTCATAATCATTCGTATATCATCATCACTATCAACCCCATTATTCGCCCCATTACTGGGCACGGGTCTCCTCCAAGGAGAGGGTTCTATAATTCGTGTAGACAAATACGCGAGATTTGCATATCGAGTAATTTCAATATATAAAACAGCAAACGAAAAAAACTGAAACTATACACCACACACCAAAACAACAAATATGTATAACTAACTGTATATCGTATTATCAACTTATTATGTCCCTGTAGTTAAATACCAGTGCGAGGAATGTACTTGAAGACAACATACATGTGTCACACATACACATGACGTCGGCAACGGACACACGACAAACGAATGTTCTACCTTCCTGTCTGACATTACAGGAAGGTGGAACATTCGTTTCCTGATTGCGTCAGGTGTAATTTCTTCTTGACATTATTACCATAGAATTAATTATACGACACATGGTAACTCCTTACAAACGTGGTAACGCAGGTTGTACATGTGCGTGCCGTGGACGCACACATTCGCATGATCTCTCGATACACTTGCGTTGCATAACACTGGTTGTCTAAACACGCCTTTATTATTTACGCGAATGTATGCGTCCGTACATGGCGCGCGGCAGTCGCGCACACATACAAGCTGCGCTGTTACTTTGTACGGAGTTAACTATACTTCTTTTACTTTACTATGATATTACCTTGTGTCGGGCAATATAGGTCTGCCTGAATATAATTATATAAAGTAAAAATTAAGTAAAATCAGGGTTTCAACTTTCATACTCATATCTTAATTTGACATTTCTAAGTTTATTAACTTTAATAATGCGGCTGAATGACTTGATTCCAAGTTCATAAAATAAATAAAATAAAACAAAGTTCTTAATTGTCTGGGAAATAAGAATGAAACTCGAAATGCTTTTAATTGTATCGTAATTACGCAAACATTCAATTTAGACACAAGTCTATTTCCTGCCTCTTGCTATTGCACTTGTTAGAAATATACTTTAGTATACCACAGAAGAAAGATTAATTTACGAAAGAAAGAATTAATACAATGATTATTAATTTATACATTGTATTATACATGATTATTACAATGAAGTATAATTTTACACATGACGCGCAGAATATTTAAAATCATAAACAGAATGTCAATATCAATTGTATGCCAATTGTTTTCTTGAAAAAAGAAACTATTTTCCCATTTTTCATATTTCCACAATTGTGTGACCCGAATCCAAAGGTTGTGCGGGACGCAAAGGCGTCTCGGTATGCGGTATCGCTTTCACTTCATTACCATTTCATTACATTTCATATTGTTTGTTGCCCCCATGAACCCATTGGCGTTGGCTAGGAACATATGGTGGTAGGTCGTAAACCTACAATACGTATTGTAGCATAGGGTAGGGTTCGAAATTATCATCATTATTTTCTTTGATAATTTTCATGTTAATTGTCAGATAAATTTCTGATAATTATCCGTGCTGATTCATAGTTGTCTCTTTAATTTATGAATTATGACTGAAAACGACAAACACTGCGAAAACTAAATAAATGCGAAGAAAAATATTTGGGAAAACCGATTTGCTTTGTGACGTTTATCAGATTGTCATTTGACACATTGGGATACATATTGCGGTAGCATTTTGTGGTTCCAAAATTAATTTTGTAAATATCACCATCAGATAATTGTCAAGGTTTGTTTGTCAAGATTATTATCGTGTTAGTGATAATTGCCACTTTGAACTCTGGCATAGGGTGTATGGAGACCGAAGCAAAACAGCTGCCAAACGTCAGCTCGATTGCACTATAAACGCAGTCCAGCATTCTGACACGGCTGCAGTTGGACTAGCTGCACAAGAATGCGGCAGTTGGTCCGAGTGTGTTGCTTCAAACTCTTGTCCTCATCCGCATAACTTGATTTGATTGAACTTTTAAAGACAATGTGCACTTCAAGTTGCACCGACTGCTATTAAACGGCAACCTTTCTGCGAATAGGCAGTTGCACAGACCACATAAATACTAGGGCAGTTGCTTTGAAACGGAGTGCATTCCATCAGTACATATCCCTAAGAGTCTCCATCGGTGTTCGTAATCCACACTCAGTAAAGATAACGATAATGCACACGAATAGATAGTGCGTAAGGTTTTTGGGATACAGATATTATCTATTTGAAAATAGATCTACTTTTATTGCCTAAAAAAAATTACGCCATTTTGTAATTATTTATAAATAGATTCAAATGAGTCAATATATAAGCGCAGGCCACAACGCCAACGAAGCTAGACTTTGCTTAGCTCATGTAGTTGCAGGCAAAGCTAAGCTAAGAAAATACGTAGTAAGCAGTGACGTGCTACACTATGGATACGTGGGGTTGAAGGGCGGCAGAAGGACGACATATATTATATAGCTTAGCGAGATCGTTGGGTTAGTTTAGTTAGCTCGGTTAGTTTATTTCGCGGCGTGAAGCGAAGTATGATTAGTTGCCGGCTATGTGGACTAATCTAAGTTAGCTTAGCTTCGTTGGCGGTGTGGCCTGCGCTTTAATTTGCTTTGTGTATGTGTAACATAAGGTTTCTAATCATACTTTGTGTGATAATCATATGTTGAACTCAAAAAATCAACATTTACTTGAATGCTTCCTCTTATCATATTAACTTTGATTTAATATAGTAAATATGTATGATATTGTGTAATGTTAATATTAAATGTGACCTTTAACAATTCAATAATTAAATTTGACCAATCCAGTTTGTAAGGTCATTATCATCCACAGCCCGACTTTAGCCACTTCTGGGCATGGCTTTGTAAGTTAACAACACTTTAAATTTAAAGATCTTATGGTCGCCTTCTAATTAGATGCTTATAGAAGCGTTTGAGTGGCGCGACTGTGGCGCGGCAGCAGCGCGTCTGTGGCGCGGCAGCAGCGCGTCTGTGGCGC
>NW_020653391.1:3078396-3110751 GCF_003589595.1 Hyposmocoma kahamanoa | reverse complement strand
CGCGGCAGCAGCGCGTCTGTGGCGCGGCAGCAGCGCGTCTGTGGCGCTTCAGTAGTTTCAATTCACTAACTGTGTTTGTCACGACAGTGACAGTGCTGCATCTACATTTCTAAATTTTGTATTAAACTGGCAGTGGCGCGACTGCAACGCCACATTGGCGCCACTGCCGCGCTTCTATAAGCGTCTAATTTAAAAACGCCATTACAGTCATTTGATTAACTGCACATGTTTTGTACGCGATGCCAATGTATTTATTTCTCATTAAGTTGCTTGTTATCGTTGGTTACCAATTGTTGTATGGTCGCATTTTTCTGTTACACCATGTATATTATTTTCAATCAGTCAGCCATGCTGGTTTACATTTCATGATTGCCTTCACGAATGGGGTTTTTGATGGTGCCGATTTTTCTCACCAGTGGGGAGCACTCTTCGAAAGTAAAGTCCTTCATGCTGGATGTCCTCTGCCCGCTAATCACCGAGTCAGACGTGGTGTCAAACGAGCTTCTCAATGTGATTTTGATCAACCTCGTGGAGCCTAACAAGCGCGAGCATAAGCACGCTTACTCCCTTGCCAAGGAGTTGGTAATCAAGACCAGTGAGACGTTGGAACCTTACATTCAAGCGGTAAGTGTTACAATTGGCCATTGTCATCTGAGGCTTGATGCAGCTTCCAAAAAAAATTCAGAGCATGACTTGTTAAGCTCAAGAAACGAAACCATAATAAATACATCTTGTATAAAAAGTTATCAATAATCGCACCCCTCATGGAAGAATCGTATAAGTGGAGTTACGTCAAAAATGTTTATTGCTCCATTAGATACAGAAAAAAAAATATATATGTAATTTATTTTATCTCTCTAATTCTTGTAACTCTATCTACGTATATAGTAGTACATACATTAGTCGAGCAGTTTTAATAGAGCACTAAACGTTTTTGACGTAACTCCATTTTTGCCATTCTTTCATGAGGAGGGCGAACTGTCTTGTATTCATAAAATTTTTGTTCGAAATGACTATTTTATTAAAAACCAAAAACAGAGATCTACAACAAAGACATAGAATTCGTAGGGCGTGCTGGTTCGTTCCGTGGCTTAATTGGCAGAGCATCTGGCACGGATTGCCTGAGGGTGATGGTTCGAATGAGTTTTACTAAGTGTTTCGATCTTTGTTATGATAATTATAACAAACTAGTGGAGTAATTGCATAAAAAAATAATTTAATATCATGATAGCAAAACATTGTGACATTCAATAAACTAAAAACACAGAACTTTTTTATATCAAAAAACAGACCTCAAAAGTTCGTGGAATTACTCTGTTTTTAATTTTTAAAGTTTTATTGAAATTGGTTAACGGAAAGTGCGTGATATCGAATGCATCCCCTAGTTTGCCCCTAGGTGGAAAATTTTCTTTAAATTTAAATGGTACCAACACTGAGGCACCCTCTTTCCAATAAAAAAAAGAATCATCAAATTTAGTTCACAAATGCGGGAGTAATCGAGTAACATACATACAAAAACAATTCAGTCGAATTGAAAACCTCCTCCTTTTTTGAAGACGGTTAAAAATTACACCTATTTTATTATTTATAGAACGAAATGAATTCTTTACAGTTTTTCAACCACGTCCTGATACTTGGTAAAGAAGAGAAAGGACTTCTAATTTTCTCCAAAGTGTACGAGTTGATCTACGAATTGAATCAAATATGTCCCTCCATACTCATGTCAGTGCTACCTCAACTCGAGTGCAAACTCAAGTCGGCTCAGTTCCAAGAGCGACTCAGCGGAGTCGCCTTACTCGCTAGAATGTTCTCTGAACCCGGTTCGGACCTAGCCAAACAATATCCAGCGCTATGGCGAGCCTTTTTAGGTCGCTTCAACGATATATCAGTGTCGGTTCGTATTAAATGCGTGCAGTACTGCATGCATTTCCTCGTACATCACCCTGAGCTACGTAAAGATATAACAGATACTCTAAAAATGCGGCAACACGACGCCCACGAACAAGTACGTTATGAAGTTGTAATGGCTATCATTGCTACGGCCCAGAGGGAGTTCCAAGCGGTTGCAGAATCAGAGGATCTCCTCACATTCGTGAAGGAAAGGACACTGGACAAAAAATTCAAGATTCGTAAGGAGGCTATGTCTGGTCTCGCTATGATTTACAAGAAATTCTTGACAGAGGAACGCGTACCTCCAGCTACAGAAAAGGCTGTTCAATGGATTAAAGACAAAATTCTTCACGGATATTACATGACGGCTTTGGAAGACAGATTGTTAGTGGAACGATTATTGAATACATCGTTGGTGCCGTATACATTGCCTGCGGAGACACGTATGAAGAAACTGTATTACCTGATGGCGAACGTGGACGACAACGCGACAAAGGCGTTCATCGAACTGCAGAAACACCAGCTGGCTGTTCGCAGGACTGTGGCTGAGTGGATCGAGTTGCATAGAAAACCGCCTACGCCCGCTGTGCAGAAAGAAATGATTGCCAAGGTAAGGTTATTAATATATTTTTTGTCTCAAGCTAATTGGCGCAGTGGCAGTGCCCCTCAGATCTTTGCGATTTAAAGCTCTGAGTGGCACTGCAACTGTTATAATAATAATAATAATAATAATTTCATTTATTTCAGACCATGTCCATAGTGTGTTAGTTACAAAATCTTATAGCCTATGTTAGTATGAACAATTCAATAATAATAATAATAATAAACTACATTAAATTATAAACTAAGCCCCTGGAACCCATATGCACTAGGTTCCAGTGCTTCCAAAAAGCGCAAGCCGGCTGTTCCCAAACTGAATTCAGAAGGCTGTTGGAACCATCACGAAAACGTCGCATCAGGGAGGCTGATCTCTTGCGTATTATCGCACTGAAGGTGTCAGTACGCGCCTCCGCGGACATGGACAGGCGTGTAGCTTACCAACAGGCGCACGACTTGTTGTTCGTCTCGTCACTTGATATTATAAAAAAACAACGCAATATGGCGAACGCCCCAAGATGGCGGTTGATTCAATTTTGAACACAAAAAGAAATAAAGTTTGACGAATATCTAGAAAGTGAAAAACAATGAATGCATTAAGAAAACATAAACAAATTTGTTATAGGAAAATATTTCGGTTCTAATTTTTTTTAATAAGTGGTCGTTTCCTCCACTGCAGGTCCTCCACATAAGCTCAAAGTTTCTCCCGGAGTCCGTGAAGGCTCAGGAGTTTCTGAACAAGTTCTCCCAACACATGAAGCAAGCCCCCGAGCTACTACAGGGCATGGAGACCATCCTCAATCCTAATGTCAGTTGCGAAAACTGTGTTAGAACCACTGTGAGTACGACTAATCTTCATAATATTTTGTATAAAGGTTTCGTTTAATGATTAGTTTGGAATGTTGGTCTGTTGAAAACAATGTATATGTTTATTGTTATTTCGGGGAAGATGTATACTTAACCTAACCAAAAAGTTCTAAGGGAGAAATCTTTTAGTTCTATACCTGTCTCATGTTAGCATCGACAAATAACTCAAGACGACTGCTAATCTCCACAATACCGACCGAACATCTTTCGACCTTCATGAAAGAGGAATTTTGGCCGAAGGGTGTCATATATCGGCGATTCCGCGGCCGGTTACCTGACACCAGATTGCGCCACACGTCGCCGATAAGGGAAATCGTGTAGATTAGTTTTTATTATTATATTGTATGTATGTTTGTTTTAAGGTATATATAATATAGGTGTATTTTGTTTTTATATTGTTATGTATGTTAGTCTATAAGGTATGCATACATGGGTCTTTGTTACCTGATATAAATAAATAAATAAATAAAATAAAATAAAAATACAAATCATAACCCTGACAAAGGGCAAAATTCCGTCTTATATCTGGATGGCGCTGACCAATAGCCTGGAAGTAGTTTATACAATGTAAATGGCCGTGGATGTGAGATATAAGAAGTCAGTATTTTCTCTTTGTACTATTATTTGAATATTGATGAGTTAAAATTATTTTCTAAACTTCTCACTTCTGGACTTCCGCAAAGTAAAGCCTGAACGAAAACTATTAGTTACTGTGCCTTGTCGTCTGCCGGTTTACGCTGTATCATATAATAAATAGTTTAATAATATTAATAATAAATATTATTTTCAGTCTGCAGTGCTGAAGAAGCTGGGTCATCCTATAATGACGAACCTCTATTACAACACCGTGAAAATGCTTCTCGAGCGCGTGAGCTCGGTGATGATCGATCACGAGTCGCTGCTCATTCTGGTGGGGTACGTGGAGGGCGCCGTTCAGGGCACGGACCCTTCCATCGCTGAGGAGTGCGGTAAGCACTACATCGTGCGGTTTAAGCTACGCTACAAACCTACCGCTTAACTGAGTCGGTTCCTAAGGTAGCTGCGCGGTGCGGGAGGGGTGGGGTGACACGACGTGAGAGCTCAGTCAGGCGCGTGCTTTGCTCGTTAAACGTGTTTTTCTATCTGCTTGTTATTCGATGAATATCGTCAGAAAAATCTTGTTGAAATTATCTCGTGTGCAGCGCGACATAACTGTTACGTAAACTGTCACTACCAGTAGCAATTTTGTTTGCCATAATGTGACATAACCTTTCATTTTGCAAACTCAAAAGTATCAATACTGGCTGTGTGCAGTATACAAGTGGTAAATTGTCACTACTAGCAGGCATTTTTTTTGCCTTAATGTGTTTCATTTTGCAAACTTAAAAGTATCAATACTAGCTGTGTGCAGTATACGGGTGGTAAACTGTCCCTACCAGCAGCTTTTTGCTTGCCATGATGTGACGTGAACCTTTTATTTTGCTAACTTAAAAGTATCAATACTAGCTGTGTGCAGTATATGAGTGGTAAACTGTCCCTACCAGCAGCTTTTTGTTTGCCATGATGTGACGTGAACCTTTCATTTTGCTAACTTAAAAGTATTAATACTAGCTGTGTGCAGTATATGGATGGTAAACTGTCACTACCAGCAGCTATTCTTTTTGCAAACTTAAAAGTATCAATACTGACTGTGTGCAGTATACGGGTGGTAAATAAACCGATATCGGTTACAAACAAACCTTTCATTTACAGGCACAGATCTCAAGACTGCAGCAGAACGCGGACTCAAGCTCCTGGTGATGCTGTCATTCGTGTTCCCCGCTCACTTCTTACACGAGGACGTTTTGAACCGGCTGACGTCACTGCTCGAGATGGATGACGAAAGCGTCGCGCCTCATATACTCGCCGCGCTTACCTTCCTCGGCAAATACAGACCGCTCAGTAAGTTGTCTTACTTTGACCATTGCAGAAAAGAGACTCGCTTGTCGGTTTTTTAACTTTTCAGTTTCGTTCTACCCTCATCGTTCCTTCTTTGGTCAAATAATAATAATGTGTCAGACAACCACATCGGTTACATGGTTTCAAACTCTGCCCTATGAGTACCAGAGCAAAGGAAACTGGTCGTAAACTGGGCAATTCCATGTGCTATGAGTACCATTAGGGTTACCACGACGGCGCGACTAGAGCAATACTTGAGAGATACTCCAATTCTCGCATAGAGATCTTGCATCTCGTGTTAGCCCTACTGAGCGACGGAATTCACTCCGGGGTACAACCCAGAACACCCAGACCAGAATCAACTTAAAAAGTTAATTTCCCGAATTGGCCCTATCGGATATCGACTCCGAGGCCTACTCATCCAGCGTCCATAATACAAACCGCTAGGCCATCGAGGTCGTCAAACTAGAAAGTCTATGGAGAGTTCTACTTATGGCGTTGTTATAGCATCCATTTGTACTAAGCGTTTTGTTTCCTCCTTCCTAATGCGTACGGAAAATAAATGAAATACACGAATATCCATCTCCAAAAAAAACCGACCTCAAGAGTTCGTGAAATTACATCTATTTGTAAAGTTTTGTTGAAATCAGTTACCGGAAAGTGCGCGAAACCGAATTCATCACCTAGTTTGCCACCCTTAGAGGTGGAATATTTTCTTCAAATTTAAATGGGACTATTACTGAGGTACCCCTTTCCAACAAAAATAGAATTCTCAAAATCAGTTCACAAATTCTGGAGTAATCACGTAACATAAAAAAAACCAATCGATTGAATCTCTTCCATTTTTTAAGTCGGTTAAAAATAAAGGGCTACTCAAGGTCGTATCGTATAATACAACAAGTATGGAAACTCCATACAAAGATGCAGTGCAGCTTGTATGGAGTTTACTTTTATGAATTCGTTCAAAGACCAACAGCATATATCTACGAAATTAGTGATCATATTTAAGTTACGCAACGTTCGGGTAAATGGTGATCTTTTAAGAAGTTCAAGTTGGCGTTTATGTGTACCCATTTTCACTAGAGTTATAGACTTGAAACGGTCGCTCGTTGTTTTGAAACTTGAATCAATAATAATAAACGTGTTTATTGTTGTGTTTGTGGCAGTTTCAATAAAAGTGCCTCAAATTCAGAATTGTTCAGTGTCTTATTTCTATTTCATAATCATATTCCGTAATCAAAATACCAATGCGCGATCCTGGTGTAAAAATATCAATGTGCGCAGTGGCAGTGACCCTCAGATCTTTGCAATTTAAAGCTCTGAGTGGCGCTGCAACTGTTATGGACAGGCGTGTAGCTTACCATCAGGCGCACGACTTGTTCGACCCGTCACTTGATATTATAAAAAAAACGCGTCGAAGTTAGGACAAATTCCGCCTGTTCGACGCTTTTTTTTTTGCTTTTATTATACTATGTGCAAGGTGAGAGTGAACGAAAAAATGCCTTTTTTAGGCAAATCATTATCAGGTGAAATTCTGGCCAAGGGTGTGTCTATTATTTATAATTAAAAACCTTTACGATTTATTGAATTGTTTGCAGGTGAAGCGTGTCCCGCGTTATTCCCGAAACTGATAACACTGTGCAAGGCCTACGCCGAAGTTGGTACACCGAAACAAGCCAAGAACGCTGTCAGGTACGTCTTTTTTATATTTTAGACAACTAACAAGACATTAATTAAATATAACAAAGTAGAAACAATGGCACGGCATGCGAATGTGGACACTACAGAAAAATATAATAAACAAGTTGATCGAATAAAATTAATAAATCCCTACTTAAATAATAACTATAGCTACCATTATAGCTATTGTTATTATTTATTTTATTTTAATTTATTATTATTAAGAAAAGTAACTATTAAAAACGAACAACACTTTTAAAATATATTTTTTATGAACAATTTATTTAAAAGCAACGACAATAAACGAATTTTATGTACTAATACTATTCGTATCGTATTGATGGCATACACTATAATGCTTGCCACCGAAGTGAATGAATTTGCCAATCGGCGTGAGATGCTAAAGAAATTAAATAATCTAGAGAAACCCTGTGTCGCGTGTGCCATAGACAACCACAAATTACACCCAAACACAGGAAAGTAATAAATGTTGCCCATACAAATATTTCTCCCGGCCCGGTAATCGAACCTGAGACCTCTGCGTGGCGGTCCAGCATGGTAACTGTTCGGCCACAGAGGCAGTTATACTCGCCGATCGTGACACACGATTGGATAACCTGATGCCTGGGAGGCTCCTGTCGTGCACCCCTAATACTACTAATACTGAAGGACCGTTGTATTTATCTACCTCAGCTTTACAGATATAATAGTAATGGCGCGTTTACACAGCTTACTGTTTACACTGTTAACTGCGCGTCGGCTTCGCCGCCTTCGTTAACGGAATTCTCATGCTTAAAAGGCGGTAGTCGACTCGATGTGAACACGGCATAAAAATCTAAATTCTCATTGGTCAATACATTCCCAGGTGTCTCTTCGTGAACGTTCCCGATCAGCGCTGCGCAATCTTCACGGAGATATTGGAGACGCTAAAGGCCACCCTCACGCCCAATTCGGACCACTACCGCACGGCCATAGTGACTCTCGGCCACATCGCTCACAACCTGCCCGAGAACTTCCCTGTGCAAATTAAGAATATTGTTTCTAGGAAGGTAAGTTTAGAAATAATTAACCTACATTTTTTCTAACCTCCTAAGAACCAGTAAACTACAATGAGTGAAGCGCTAAACACTCTACGTGCTTTATATAAACATTATTGCAGAGACCGGGAAGTATTGGATTGCTGTACGAGTATAAGTTACAAGGCCGAGTTTGAAACGATACAAGCAATCCCCGTTCCAATTGATCCGCAGTGCTTTTCTCAAACAATGTGACGAAATAATAAAATCTACAATAGAAAAAGTTAAAAAATATTAATTAAAATTGAAAGTAATATTTGACATATTATATATATCTGCTGAACTTCTAGTGATGTATCGCAATGTGTACCCATTACTGTATTTTTATAATCGCTTTTAGACTTCACTAGAATTCATTTTCGCGACGAAAATACAAAAAAGATAAAAAACGGAATATACCAAAACACTTATTTTACGGCATTTTCTTAAAGTATGCGGTACAGATAGGTATTTTTAAATTCTCGCATTTACGAATACTGTTTACATAGTTCACTATTAGTAGATAGATTTAAAAGTTTAGAGCAGCAAACAGAGTGGAAGTGGAGAACGGATTTTCATACTTAGTTCGAAGGCCTTGGCCGGTCAGAAATCGCACGGTCCATAAATGACAAACTTTCCGTGTTCGTTTTTGAAAGTAATGCAAAGATTTCCGAGGATGTTGAGAAACTTATTTTAAGTATAATTACATACTACAGACCCAAGCAAACAAGCTCGCCCCAGTTTCGTATGAAACACGTATTTTTTTAGATAGTCTGTGGTCGTATAGTAGCATATATAGCGCTTAATTTGAATGCGATAGTTTCATCATAATGTACATTGGGCGTTTGCGTGATCATGGGAATAATATTACCTAGATCTGAATCACTTTACATGTTATATACGTTTTGATGTACTAGGGTTTTAGGAGGTTAAACCAAATGTCGTCTATCCATAACATAACATCGTAGAAAAAAATGTAGGTTACACCACTTTTGGGCTGATAGCCTCGATTAAAAATAATTAAAATAATGATTTGCAGCAGCTTTCAGTTAATTATACTACCATTTGAAGGAAAACTTAACTCGGTAGAATTTTTACATGTGGCATCACTAACTCTGTTTATAGCTTATCCATAACCAATTGTCAAATTTTATTGCCTAACAGTGTTATTGTTGTATGTTATTATTCTTATTACAGATAGTAAAAGAGCTTTTAGTCCGCGAAGGCGGTGGCGGCACAAATGCGCCAGAAGGCGAATGGTGTGACGAAGAGCAACTGCCAGAGGAGACCAGGTGCAAGCTAGAAGGCCTCAAATGCATGGCACGATGGCTACTCGGTCTCAAAAAGGATGAACTCTCAGCTCAGAAGACATTCCGCATGTTGAACGCGTTTATTGTGCACAAGGGTGACTTATTACAGGTAAATGATATTAAGTACTGATGACATAAAGATAAGAAACGATGACCGTGTAAACTTGAAAATCAGTTCATAGCCTGTTTCAGTTCATAAGTTCACTCATTTTATATTTTCATGTTCTAATAAAATCTACTTGATAGACCGAGGCAAAAATGTCTGACTCTTTTTAATTCTGTGGCCGATGATTGATAGTTTTTAGTATTCTTTCGGGGAAACGATGCCTAAAGCCTCCTGGGTACTAGTTTCACGCCTCTCTCCTTTGTAACATTTTCGACTTTTTTTGTTGTTTATTTTATTAATTTGAGGAATAAACATAAACTGAATGTTCTTGACAGTGATATCCCTACCACTGTTAAAACTGAATGTAATGCTAGTCTAGCAAATCAGCATGTTCTGGCAAAAAAGTCGTTAAAAACGAAAAACAAAGATCTTCAACAAGGTTCGTTTTGTTTCGTTCTAGAAGACGCTGGTTCGAATCCAGCTGGATCGCATCAATTTTTTCTTAGTATTCGATGTTTGTATTAATAATTATAACAAATCAGTGGAACAATTTCACAAAAATAATTGAATATCATGGTGAAACATCGTGACATTTAATAAAAACTTAAAAATTACAATTGTTAAAGCGACATCACTAGTCGGCTGTTGGTAGCTGTAAAGGCACCTGGCTTAGTGAAGATATAAATTTCTTACAAATGGTGCTATGGCAAAAAAGTCGTTAAAAACCATAAACAAAGATCTGCAACAAGCACAAAAAATCAGAAAAAGAAATCGTAAGGTCCGTTGGATCGTTCCGTGGCTTACTTGGCATAGCGTCTAGCACGGTTTGCTAGAAGACTCTGGTTCGAATCCACTCGGATCGAAGGAATTTTTAGTGTTTTTTCTTAGTGTTCAACTTTGTGTTAATAATTAAATGTAATTTAGTTTTAAAACAGTTTGCACTGTGATGTTTTAGCAAAACAAGCTGACGAAAGCAGAAATGGCGCATTTGCGCCTGGCGGCCGGCGCTGCGATGCTCAAGATATGCGAGCAGAAGGGCGTTGGTGATCAGTTCACCGCGGAGCAGTTCTACAATCTCTCGCATCTTATGATTGTGAGTATTGCCTCTTCAATCAACGTGTTATAAATATCCCTGGTAGGGGCGTAATACGTATACTATAGTCTGTCTTTAATGAAGATGGAGTAAAATGACATTTGCGGGGTTACCAGTTTTCCTAAATAAATAGTCATGTAGTAGTTGTCGACAGTTTCATCGATAGATTGTGAAAGTGGGTAAAATTTTGCCAAAAATGACTGAATTGTGAATCTTACGACGTTCTAATGATTACCAAATGCTTTATCGTATTCTTTAATCATATTTTGACAGTTGGTCTAATTAGTACCAAATTTTTAGTTATGCCCATTTTAATAGCGACAGGCGGATTTGATTCTGTGTATTAAAATGAAAAACTTTAAAATATGTCTTCTATTTATATTTTTTAATACACATACTTCTTAAGTACGTTTGAATGAAATTTCAAAAATCAACAATTCAAATGAACCTGTGCCCAGCAATTGGACTCATAATTGGCCGATGAAGGATCAAGTGAAACTATTTCGCCTATTATTTCATAAGCGTAACGAATGTTCAGTCGATAGTCGATGTAATATTTATCGGCTGCAATCACTAGTTGTTTACAGGCAGACAACAGTTTTGCGTAATGAACTGTCATTTTACACCGTCTTCAAAAAAGACAGACTATATTTGGGCGTATTTAATGGTAGCATCTGACATGGCTATTTTCATGCTCTATTGGGTATTTGTTGTTTTTGGGAAAATATCTGAAGTACAGACAAAAATGCAGACATTGACAAATATGGCCGTCTACACATGGAGCCAAATAAAGAGTAATAATGAATATGACCATACTATGGACAGTATAACACACAAGGAAGCTGCAGGCTTTTGAGATGTGGTCTTACCGCCGTATTTTGAGAATCTCGTGGCGTGATCGGGTTACAAATATAGCAGTACTCAATTAAGTGAAGAAAAAAGTGTAGCATCAGCTCATCATCCAAGGTAAAATCGCTGGAAAACTAAGTTTTTGGTAGAAGGCGGCATACTATGTTGAAAAATTTGAGGAAATGGTTCGGCTGCACTACCACCTCGCTCCTTAGAGCGGCAACCTTTAAAGTCAGTATTGCCATGATATTGTCCAACCTCCGATAGGAGATAAACCCTGAGAAGAAGATGGATAGTTTATTTGCGTATTTGCCTATAAATGGTAGTGTAATTGTCTCCTTTGATGTGCGTCGAGAAACCTTCCAGCGCGCGGTAATGCGAGTTTGGTGTTTGCTGTATTTGTTGAAGAGGCAAACAAGGCTAATACTTTGTCACACATGCTATCCACATGGTGATTGGTTGCCAAATTTATCAATATATGCAAATTCAAATAGCCATGTGAAGTGCCACCATAATGTTTAGTTGCCAAACCTTTCCCTAATGGTCATGAAAAACGTCGTGATAAACTTGCATGTCGAAGGCTTGTATCGCAGTGGTCTAAACCATAGTATAATCACACCCCGGACACTCTATACAACGGTCGAAAGTTATTTACCTACTACTACTACGGCAAGGCGCTATTTGCACACGCGCAGATGTGTGCGTGAAGTGGCAGGGTTACCTATCACTTTCTCGTACAATTAAGTTACGTGGTCAGAGCGGCAACATAACGAAAATTCTAACGCGAATCTGTTATCTATAATTCTATTAATAGAATCCTAATAATTACACAAGTTCATTAGGTACTTATATCGATATAATATTATATTTTTCGTTAATTGACTAAGTAGAAAAATATTGAAGATTTAATTAAAAATTATGTCAAAAGCACTTAAAATCTTATATTTTCGACATGTACTTTTAAATATGGTAACCAAGGTATTAGAAAACGCATATCCAAGTTTATCATTACCCAGTTAATAATTATCACTATGTAATATTTATCGACAAGACAAATTGAAAATTGGAGACCCATTGTCTACTAGCTTACGAAGTTATGTTATATGCATTAGTCTCAGGTATAAGCAGCCTTGCTGCTGTTCAGTCAATGTGACCGTCAATGTGCGGGGCGTGGTGCGATATCTAAAACTAGGGAGGGGCAGACAGTGTCCGTGCTCGTTACTTTTTGTTCTCTGGTATAATGAGACAAATTAATGTGGTACCTGGTCTACTCTCGTTCTCCGTCCAACGTAATTCCGAAACAATTACTGTGAAATAATAATACTCAAAGACAATATCAAGTCGATCCCTTTTACGTAAAGTATGGTATGTCGAAATAGCTAAGTTTACAGGGAAGCGTTTTAAAGTTTTGAATTCACTGAAATGAGCATAACAAACACAATTTATTATAAAATAAATTGTGTTTGTTCATCTAACCAATGTCTACGATTTTATATTGCTCTATGTGAGTAACTAGCTTTATAAAACTGAGAAATGCTAAACTCACGTGTTATACGAGTTCAAAGCTTTAAAACGCTCCCCTGTAAACTTGGAAATTTCGACATACGATAGTTTACGTAGGAGGGTTCGAAGTATGACATGTCATTCGCATCATGTGTCTTTTAATTTGATCGAGTATTACTTATTTGGTAGTAATTGTTTCCGACGGATGTCAGATGGAGAACGCGAGTACTGGTAAGGCGCATGGGATGCTACGTAATGCGAGTGCACTGCGATCTTATGCAAATGTGTGCGTCCACACACAGCACGCGGCGGGCACGCCCACATACAAACCTCTCAGCTACGTTTGTATGAAGTTACCGTACTTGTTTTATTATACTATGTGTAAACCCTCTCCTTAGAGAAGACCCTTGCCCAGCAGTGGAACCTATAATGTAATGACAATGTTTTTTAAATTGTCTGATGGTATTATGGTTTTGAATTCGATTTTGTCACTGATGATGATAAGTGTCCTAACGATAAAGTGTTTAATTTCTTTATTAATTAGCATTTCGTATATTTTCATTACATTGTTTAAAGAAAAACGTTTGATTAAAATGAGATGCTTCGAGAGTAATTTGTTTTTTTTTTGTATAGTTTTTCAACTTATTTTCTTTCATTTCGATATAACAACTATTTGTTTTTCTTTTAGGACGAAGTTCCACAAGTCAGAGAAGCATTTGCAGCGAAACTACATAAAGGATTGTCAAAGGTACGTCGCATAAATTACACTCGTGGAAATGAGTAAATAAAAAAAAAAAATGGGACACGATATAACTGTTTGTCCTCAGGGTATTCCGAACAAATGCCTACCTCTTGACTTCATGGGCATGTACGCTCTGGCCGGGCGCGAGCCGGACCGGCGCATACGCAACGTCATCCGGCAGTACATGCTGGCCGATGTCGTGCGACGCCGCGAGTACATACGAAATATTACTGTCGGCACTAAAGGTCTGTTCTTATGGCATATGGACTCATGCTACTCTCACAAACAACTCAAATCTTTCCACAGCTTTTCTATGAGTTTAATATGGACATCCTCTACTATGTTACATATGGAAAATGTTAGGTATATTACGAGATTATTTATTTTTATAAATGATTATTTATTATGGAGAATATTAGTTCTTATTGTGGTAACTAGCGGCGAAGTACAATTTGCTATATAAAACTATCAAATGTCTTATTAACTCTTTTCTTAGCGACTGTCAACACTGCGAAATCTCGGCGACGTATAGTAGCACTAACCTAATCGTCAAATTGAAAGTTGCTCTGGCGTTCAGATTAAAATTCATTCAAATTCCGTACCTTTTCCATAATCTATAATTCCCAACCTTTACATTGGGTAAAATGCGAAGGCAATGCCATTAATATTAAGAAAAAATAATCAAATTTACAAAATGGACGACAGCCGTTTGCACGACTTGATCAAAATGCCCAAGTTTACATAATGCTGTTCTCGACTGCAGCGGTGCAGGCGGCGGTAAATAGTTCACAACTCAATAATTATGGATTTTGTAAATGGCGGGTTTTTTTATCAACAGATGGCCAACTAGTTATGTATTACTAGTTGTGTATTCCATAGATAATACAACTAGAACTAAAATGTTTTAAAAAGTGAAGACGCATACAGCCATAACGGACTGTAAAAAAATAAATTGCTAAATTTTTATACAGAAAATAATTCAAATCAATTATAAGATTTTCTTAAAAATAAGTATTTAAGTGTTATGTGTCTGTATTGCAATTAAATTTCTGTTTAGATAACATTTTAAGCGAATGTTTTAATTTTGAACTTAAGTAACCTTACGCGAACTTGAACCTTTCCTATGTAAGGAAGTATGTCGTGCTACTAATTTTAAAAAACTCCTTACCAACCGTAGCTGTAATTTGAAGAAAAAAGGTTTTATTTCGGGCATCATAGTTAGCCACCATGCAATCATAATATTTACGTGCAAGTGTGATGAAAATCATTTGAAAATTATGTGTAGCAAATTTTGCAGCGCAGAGGGCTAGACAGTGGTAGTAGTGGTAAGTAGAATACTTGATAAGGATAATGATTGATATATTGCGTGTGCGCAGTGGAGCGCGCCGTGTCGCAGCTGCCACACATCCTTCCGGATTACATGCTGGTGTTCGCAGTCCCGGTGCTCACTCATGACCCTGCCTTCACGGCGTACGACAATGTCAACGAGCTCAAGGTGTCGTATCATTCCTTTTGTTGTATACACATTTCAATTTATTACAATTCGGTGCATTCTCTTCCGTTATCAATGAGAAACGGATGAGATTTAATTTATACGAACTGTCATCGTTTGTCTTACTCCTTGTGAATTTACTCTTAAAATAAATATATGCCAAGTTAATGCAATAGTCTGGGTTCGTCGCCTTATTTAACAGGTTTAAAGTAATACAAATCAGTACCCCGATTCAGAACTCTTCGATATTTTAACCGAATCGTCCAATTGGATATCATTCTCGTATCGAAGGGCGCTTTCCGAGCTATTCAGAACATTCCGAGTTGAACGTTTGATTCGGATACGATATCGTTATCCAACAGCGTTTACGGAGTTAGTCGGTGAAATAGATTATAAGAAAAATTAAAATCCTTTTATATACGTTTTTTAGACTTTATAATATATATATATATATATATATATATATATATAATATAGGATGCATTAGTTTTGCATTAAAATAAATTAATAAAATTGAACAAAATCCAGTCTTTATTTAAAATAATAAGAGATTTCCATATTACATTGTTGCTTTGTAAACAATAGGACGTTCGGTAACTTTCATTCGATTATTGTGTTCTGAATGACGTTTGTTGCCTTTGCCAGGCGAGAAGTTCGAGTAATCAAAATGATGTGACGTCATTTCGGTTCGGTTTCGAATACGACAGTTTGACGTTCGAATCGGATGTTGTGAATAAAAATGAAAAGAAATCGGTCGACAACTTTGTTATCGTAAGGTTCTAAATCGACCCACCGATATGAGAACGATGGACTGATTATAAATTATACTCTGTCTTTTTTTAATGTATCAATGAATGAATGAATGAATGATTTTTTGAAGACGGAGTAATGTGTCAGTTCATTACGCAAAAGTGTTGCCCGCTTGCAAGTAGCAAGGTAATTACTGGTGATGGACGACTGAATATTGGTAGCGCTTATGGAATAAATAGCCGAAATTGTTGCATTTGAATCGTCCTTCAATTATTGAGCACAATTTCATTTGAATACTCTATTTTTTTAAGTTCATATATACATACACGTATATAGAACTATGTTTATGAAAAATACAAAGAGGGACATATTTTAAGGTTTTTGATTTTAACGCAATATAGATAATCAAATGCGGCTATTCATGTTAAAATGTATATGAATAAAAATTGGTCTCGATACCAGTAGACCTACTGTCGAAAGAAGAATAAAGAAGGTAATAACGCAATTTTACAATTAGAACGTCGTCGTAACATTCACAATTCAGTCATTTTTGGCAAAATTCTCAAAAGCGATAAAACTATCAACAAGAACTACATAACTATTTAAAATTTTATGAAAACTGGCAACCCGTTTTCTTCCCCGGCATCAGCGTTTTCCCGAATTGAGGCAAAAATTACACTAACCTGTTTAAAAGGCTTGTTCCCCTCTTTATGTCATTGATCAATAAAATCACTACTGTTTTTTTTTGCAATCACATCTAGAGACCCGATCTAACCCAACGACAGACCATTATTTATCAATTAATTATCTATAGTACAACTATATTTCTTATGTCTTAAATAGTGAAGGTTTAAACAACTATTGCTCGGAACACCAAGCTGACTTTCGAATGAGACTGTTACGTCCCTATAGCGACCTGTACAACGTACCACACACGTCACGCACTGTACTACATACATTACTCGTATATTGTACCATGTATTACAATATTGATTACAGGTGGTGAAGCAATGCCTGTGGTTCATCTTAGAACCTCTGATAACCCGCAACGATCTGTACTGCTATGGGTTCTATAAGAACCTCGTTGAGCGCATGAAGAACCACAAAGACGCTTTGAACGAGACCGACGATGCCGTAAACTACGTACGTTGCTTATTTACGTTAATATTTATATATAATCAATTGTGTGAAAGGTGATAAATGGATGAATAAAAGAGAACAATATGGTGATGGGTCATCAATTGAGATTCTGGGTACGATAGCGATGTGCGGAATTTTAATGAAGTAATTTCTTCTGTATTAATCTGAGGCCACACCAGGCAATGAGAAACTTACCTCATCTAGTTAGAGAATATTCTTCATTTATTCACGTGAAGATGGTAAAAATATTGTCTTGGCGAATCCTAGAGGATAATATGGGAGGAGTATTCAAAGGAACATGACCGCGAGCTTCGAGTGGTATCTTAAGATTTTTTGTATTTGTCGAAATGCCAATTCGTGCGATTATGAGATGTTACTTTTGCAGAAAATGTGGGCGGTATGCGACCTCACTATGTCTTTAATATGGTCACGGTCGTCCCGCTTTGAACTTCGTGAGTTCCCGGCAGACGCGCGCATTCCTACCATGTACTTCTCGCCGCAGACGGAATATTTTGTCAACACACGCGTGTTCCTGCCGCCAGCTCTACAGGTAAGCGAGATAGCATTTTGTAACCTTTAGGCTATATGCACGACACTTGTGGAGGTTAGTTTCCGTAACAGTGGAGCTCCTCGTGAAAGAGTTCGTCCAGGGAAGTCCTGTCACCTTACCTATTTCTGTCGCCAAGCAGTAATGCTCACAAACCGCGTTCCGGTTTTGTAGGGTAAGGGTGCTGGTGAAATTACAGGCACATGGGACTTGTCAACTTATGGCTTAGGGTGACGGGCGCAGTGGCAGTACCGTCTTTGTTCAAGTCTTTGCGATTTAAAGCTCGTGAATGCCACTGCAACTGCCATGGACAGGCGTGTCGCTTACCACCAGCCGTACGACTTGTTCGTGTCGTTACTTGGCATCATGAAAAGCAAAAAGACTCCTGTCCCCTTATAATGTTAGAGAAACGAATTTTAATCCTTTAACTATTGGCCAGTTGTGATATTGAGATGTTTGAATGTTAGAATGCCGTTTTTTCAAGTGAAGAGTCTTTTGAAATAAAACAATTGTTGTTTCGTAGAATAATTAAGTATATACCCAGAAATATTGACGAAATTTCATTTAATTCGTTTGAAAACTATTCTGCCAAATCATTACTGTGACAACTGCGCTCCGATTGGCTAGCCCGAATTCGAAACGGTTGATGGGTGTCGTCAATTGTTTCACTTCAAATTGACCAGTTTAACTTGAGCTTTGCTATAATGGACGAAATATATATTTATATATACATCTTGGTACTTGGTGCAACGGGCTGGTATCCGTATTAAATATATACATATTTAATATTTAATTACCGATAAAATGTGATTCAGTTCATTTTGTAATTAGATGTTTTGCTGCTTTTCCCCACACCACCGAATGGAACAGCCCCCATTGTTAGAGATATTATCTTTATTACAATAAATACAGAATATTTTTGGAATACACGGAGACATACACACAGGTCAGTTGTTGGCGCTGTACTATTCCCGTTTTCTAATTTGTGATTTCAGCGCAAACGAGAGTTGTTTTCAAATTTAAGTGATACAGCGTCCATTTATCTGATTTGTTGCCAGGGATGGATGGCCCTTATTTCGTCTCTATTTCTGGTTATATACTCGATGCGTAGAATTAGAAACTGGTAAGGTAAGGATCGAAACTTCGAAACCTCGTCTACTAAGTCTCTTCTTATTAAAGGATATCAGGCCAAAATCGATCATGATGACACGTGAAAAATTTTAAAATTACTAGTTTAGCCCTTAGATTTACAAGTAATTGCGATAAGTGCTATTTTATAACCATTTGGTTTACACGTGGTCTTATGGCGTACACTACATAGTAAAACTACTTGTGGAGAGGAAAAAAATGGGAGATTTCTTTAAAAAATATTACATTTAATGTCATGTGTTCTAATGTTTTTAAATCTATTATATTACATTTTATTATTATGTTTTTCTAGTACCTATTTGGCAGTCCAACTGCATGATTATTATAATGTATTCACAAATTACTAAACTTTTTATTTATGACGCAAGGCAGGTCACAGTGATTCAAAATTCATTGTTGTAACTGAGTATCTCAAAAAATAGATGATTTGACTATTGAAAAATTTTATTGTCTCCAGTTCCAGCCGAAACGTGGACAAGAAACGACCGACTCAAGTCGCAAGAAGCGCCCACGCCTCGCCGCCGAGCGGGAGAATTCAAACGATGTCGAGGTAACGTACAAACATAATATATTATTTATTTTCTCTCAACATATAAGGTTAATTTTGTAATGAAATTCTTACTGATTAGTAAGTTTAATGTTGAACCTTATTTGTGGGAGACTGGTGCCTGGGATACGTATAAAAATGAGTGCATCAATTAGGTTAGCCTCAATTTTACATCAATTAGTTAGGTACAGTATGTCAGGGATAAAAATGGATTAAAATACTTGATCTCGATTAACTTTTTTACTTTTTATTCTTTTCGTCACCGGAACATACAGGGTGTAATAAACAAACTCGAGTTGATAATTCTTTTCACGCAGACTTGAACAAAAAAAAAAAATTCGCGATTAAAAATTTTGATCCTTTATACAACAACCTGATTGCAATTAATCAGAGTATGCAATATCGTAATTTTTCCGCAAATATCAAAAATCTATGCTACAAGATGTACACATGGTTAGGTATTGATAAAAACAATTTTTTTTTCAAAAGTTTTAACTAGCGGTCGAATAATCGGGCGCTTATATAGTCTTAAACTTAAAAAAAATAATATGGATACACGCGTGTCCATATTACATTTTATTCTGAATAAAAATATATAAATCGATTTAGTCAATTCCAGATTCTCGGATTGAGTAATTAATATTATTTACTAAATAACTACAAAACAACATTTTAACAAATGTTTAGTAAGGAATACAGAAAAAGTGCACATCCAATGTACTTAGACTAGACATGAGCGCTGCGCCGGCGCCGCCGCCGCTGACAAATGCAATCGGCGCGCCGTTTAGTTCGATCAGGGGCTCCGATCGTACGCACGCGCATTTCGTATTGTGTATGTGAAAATGTCGACGCCAGAAAATTACTTTTCTAAGATAAAACTTATTATTTTCTATAAAATGTAAGTTCGCATTTGACCTCCATCTCACCCGATGGAAAATGACGATGAGGTCGACGATAGATGAATCGATTTTTATTCCATTTGGTTTTTTTTACCACTGGCAACCTACTGGGATATTTAAAATTCCATTTGCCGCCAGATCTTTTTATCCCGTTTGTCACCACCTGGTAACATATGGGATTTTTTCCCCATTTGTCGCTAGTGGGAACAAAGCCAGCGGTGACAACTGGGAATAAGCCCCATTTTTACCGCCAAGCAGTAATCTGAATATTACTACGTTCCGGTTTTGAAAGGTAAGGGTACTGGTGAAATTACAGGCACATAGGACTTATCAACTTACGTTTCAGAGTGACGGGCGCAGTGGCAGTGTCCCTCAGGTCTTTGGGATTTAAAGTTATGAGTAGTACTGTCACTGCTATGGACAGGCGTGTCGCTTACCAACAGGCTCATCACTCTTTCGTCCCATCACTTAGTATCATAAAAAAAGGGTAAATAAGCGTCCGAATATCCGATCACTGCTTAGTTGTGTTAAACTCCGTCTTCAAAAGTCACTTATTTCGGATATTACCCGATAAGCATACTTCAGCGCCAGCATTATTCTGATCCGTTAGTAATAAGCTTGCTAGATGTAACATAAATGTGAATTGGGTGCACGTTTCATACGTACACTCACGGGCAATCAAATTGGGCAGCTAACAGAATATCATACCTTTGGTATAATAAAGTCACATGACGTGATCACAAGTCAAATGTTTTCATCGCATAAAAATAACACGAACTCCACGAAACAAATTATGCCGTCCGCTAACTGAAAACGCGGCTAAGTGACAAAATAATGTTTTGAGATATCGTAAAAAATCATAACCCAGTTTTAGAATATTGCAATTGTTTAATGATATTTTATCTATGTGTCGTTAGGGTTCCGGTAAGTCGTACACGATAACTAATTTTAAGTGTTTTTAAAATAGAATTTGGTTCTCTATCTTTTGCTATTTAAAACGAATATTTCACCATTTGTCACTATGTATATATGTAATTTTATAATAATAATTCTCATTTTTAAGCATAAAAACGGTATCGACTAATTTCGTTCGCATAATCTTTAAGCCTGTCTCCTAAAGAGTTGTCATTTTGCGGATGTGGCCCTTATTTCACTAAAGTTTGAAGTAGCTTGGGTAATTTTATTTATTTATAATGTTGCAAATCGATGCCTCTCAAACTCGTATCTTATAAAGAGTGATTATTCAGGAGATGCCAAAGCTTTCTATTATCAAGGGTATTAATTTGGATGTATTACTTTAAGAATAGGTAAAAGCCAATGTTTAAATATGAAGTGAAATCAGCCTGCAAATTTTTTTTATGTATAAAAGAATCCAAGAATGCATTTTTGGCATTCCAATTACTTTGTGCTTTAAGATACGAGTTTGAAAAAGTAAGGCGACGAAATATTAATTACTATAAAAATAGGTCCAAGATGGATAGTAAAAAGTAACTGGTAGATTTCGTTGCCCGTGAGTTTAGATAGCCATTATTTTGGCGTATTTATTTTTATTATTATTGTTTATTTACTTGTTTAATGGCAATATGTAACGCCTTCACACTTGCATATCCCTGCATGTCCACACTATCATGTTACTATGTATTAGCATAGATCGGTAACTTAAGAGGACTGCTAATCTTCAACTCTGAAAAAGGTCGAAATTCCATCTTATATGTAGATGACGCCAATCAATAGCCCGGAAGGAGTTGATATATTAGCTCTGTGGCATACGTAGTCCATAGAATACGTGAGCTTCCCGATGTTGCTACTGCTAGATTAGTTTACATTAGTTACTTTCATAGTATAATGTCCTACGGGATTCTCATGTGGTGGAAAGCGACAGATATACAAACAATAAAAAATATATAAGTTTAGGTCTCTCGGGTTTCTCTCAGAGACAAGTTTAAGGAGATTGATATCATGACTGTGGCATCAGAGCAGTAGCTTAAAAAATGACGTTTTCAAGTGTAAAAATTGTGCCTATGGAATAAATGATTAATTGACTTTGTAAATGGTCCTGGATGTCAATTAATTCCTCTTTCATATGAAAATAATAAGACCGTATTTTTCTTTTAATATTATTCAAATATTCATTATTTTCTGAACTTTGAGAAATATTCGTGTCAATAGATGGTATTGTGTGTTACAAACTAATTTATGAACGAACGCTTCTTAATAAGGGTAGATGGAGCTAATCCTAAACAAAATAAAAGAATAGCCGGCACTATCCAAAAACATCTGTGCCATAACCGCCATCTAGTTGATTTGTTTGTTATCGTTACAAATTAGAGTAGCTTTAATTTATCAAAGACAATGTGAAACAAAAATAGCTATTTGGTACTTGTCGCAACATCTGGTGTAACCAATGGGTACTAAATACCCCACTGCGCTGAATTGTACCACGAATGGCAGTCCACTTGAGTTATTGTTCCAAGGTATTAGTATGTGTGCGTCTAACTGTATGTGTTGTTTCAAGCTTAACCTGGGACGCTCGGGAAGTATCGATACTAGGGTAAGATCACACTGTGTTCCCTCGCTTGTGCTTCTATATATATAATAAAATAACAGTGAAAGGATCCCTTCATTTTTGGGCCCAGATTGTGTACCGAGGTACAAATTATGTTAAAAAATTTCTAAAATTGTATAGGAAAGTATCCATTAACTGATATCTTTTGAATTTTAGTAGAAAATGCTGAAAAATGTAGATGATTTTTCAATTATAGAATAAATGAGGACGCGTTCGACTAAACATGCATTAATAATAATAACAATAATAACGCACACACTCAACCTAGCCCTGCACTAGGGAAACCCTGTGTCGCGGGTGTCATGGATACACAAATAGACAACCACAAATTACACCCAAACTCACGAGAGAAATAAATGTAGGCTATACAAATATTTCTCTCGGCCCGGGAATCGAACTTGGGACCTCTGCGTGGCTGTCCGGCATGGTAACCGTTCGGCCATGGAGCCTATCATTGTCGTGATTTGACAGTTTTCATTGTAGCTAATAAACGAGTTTGATCGAGAGAACGTCCGTAAAACATAGCCATAAACGCAGTACAGAGTACTAAAAAAAGCGACCTCAAAAGTTCGTGGAATTACATCTATTTGCCAAGTTTTATTGATATCGGTTACTATAAAGTGCGGGAAACCGGATTCATCCACTAGTTTGCCACTTACTGGTGGAATATTTTCTTTAAATTTCAATGGGACCACTTCTGAGGTACCCTCTTTCTAACAAAAAAAGAATCATCAAAATCGATTCACAAAATGAAGTTATCGCGTAACATATATACAAATAAAAAACATACAGTCGAAACGAGAACCGCCTCCTTTTTTTGAAGTCGGTTAAAAAGGTAGTGATGAATATATCAAAAACACAAATAGAAACGGAATAAAAAATGTCAATGGCTTTGACGTATCGACTGTGTCATCAAGTGACATTTAAATGGTTTAACAGCTTGGGACATAGTCCTCTAGCCAACCTTATTGTATATTCTAATAATGTAATAATGGACTCGTAATGAATAAATTGTAAAAAACTACTGGATATTTTTTACAGACCTGCAAAAGACGATTTAACCTATTTTTTAAATAATCTTGTTTGTTTTTTATGGATTCACCGTAATTTTACCGTAAAAATATATGATAGGTAGTACTTGAGGTAATCTTTGGGCCCAAGTTATATGGAAGGAAAAATGGACCCTTTCTTCACAAGATTTTCAGTTATATCTATCAGCTGTTTCTTTCGCTAAAGAGTGCCTTTATTTTGTATCTGCCAAATTTGACATTGTCTATCCACTGCATTTAAGTGTGTATATTTATAGAATTCTATATCTTCTGTCTATCGTATTTATTGTCTATCAGTCAAATTCACGAAACCACATCGAATTCCACTAAATTTATTGTAGTTGCTCCACTAAATTAAAGTTTGTCGATCAATAATATCAATGTAGTCCATTTACCGAGTTTAATATCATCTATCTACTGAATTTAAGATTGTCTATACACCAATTCGTTGTTTGTCTATTGTTAAGTTGAAGAGTTTATTCGTTAAATTTAACGTTGTTTCTTCATCGAAATTGGGATATCCATCCGCCGAATTAAAGATTGTCTAACCACAGAGTTATGTGACCGTCGAATTTGTGATTATTATTTATTATTTCAGCGGTTACCTACGGTGACGCTTTTATTGTTTTGAAAGGGAGTAAATATTTTTGACAAAACACTCAAATTCTAATTTATTATTTATTTATTGTTTATTTTTTATGTATGTTCGTATTTGTTTGTATTTTGCGTTTGTACTTTAATTATGAAAATATTGATTTTAAGTCATAATTGTCGTCCATTCGTCATGTATTCCATCGATATATCTATCTATTATCGAATATTTCGACACTAGCAATTAACCACCACACTAACATAAAAAATTTCCAGCTTTTCATCAGAAATTGTTTTTAGTAGCAATTTTTTTTTACTAGAAGTTAT
The DNA here is from genome assembly GCF_003589595.1 of Hyposmocoma kahamanoa. Lineage (NCBI taxonomy): Eukaryota > Metazoa > Arthropoda > Insecta > Lepidoptera > Cosmopterigidae > Hyposmocoma > Hyposmocoma kahamanoa. The sequence continues at coordinate 3,086,085 of NW_020653391.1, read as the reverse complement.
TCGTAATAGATTATTATAAGTTATATCGACGACCTCAGTGGTCCAGTGACTTGCACATCGGTTTTCATGGTGTCGCCATCTCTGAGGTCCAGGGTTCTATCCCCAGCCGGGTCAATGTAGAAAACAATTTTCTACATTGCCTCGGGTCTAAGTGTTTGTGGTACCGTCGTTGTTTCTGATTTTCCTCAACACAAGTGCTTTAGTTGCTTACTTTGGGATCAGAGCAACATATGTGTTGTTACTAATATATATTTATTTATATAGTTATTACTTCTTTTATTATTCTCTTAAATTTGAATTTAATTTAGATATTGGTACAGCAGAGCGAACAATACGTCATTGTGTAGCGCAACGGATAAGTGCTTTCCATCTCTCTCGCACACCTAGGTAGTCATTATGCACACGTTGTTATTGTATATGAATTTTTGTTCTTGAACTCATTGAATATACTAAAAACTCAAGGAATATTTTGAGGCGCCTTCTAGTGCCATTATTGATTAGAACACCCTGTATGCTTGAATATCGTAGAGAGAGTCCGAAACTGCGTTTTTAACCTCTAAGAGCCTACGCACACGGTGTATTTTATATGCGCCGACGACGCGCAGATGACGCGCGTAAACTCGATTCAAACGCGGTGCAGTCGCAGCTTGTAAACCATTGCACAAGTTCACAAATTCAGTGTCGTAGTAAACGCGCGTATACGTGCCGCAGACGCGCTGTAGTCGCGCGTATATATCGCGCATTTTGATAAGAGATAGTTTTAACTTTAGTTTCGTTTCTTAATTTCAGTTAGTTTTTGAAATGAAACATGAAATTCTAAGTGTAAACTCCAGTGGAGTATATAAGATTCGCGCGTTTAAATCGATTCAAACTCGCGTAAAACGCGATACAGACGAGCTTCGAACGCGCTTCTCGCGCGCTCTGTATCGCATTTGAATCAATATAAATGCAATAATTTGCTTTTTGAGCCTCTACGGCGCCGTAAACGTGAAACTACGACGTGTGCATGGCTCAAGTGGCACAGCGACTGTCATGGGTGGGCGTGTCGCTGCAATCAGGCGCATATGACTTGTTTGGGCATCTTCAAATTAGACGCTTGTAGAAGCGCTGTAGAAGGACTAAATTGTGACTGCAAAAATGGCGCGCGCCTGTCACGACAGTGGCGTTGCAACTGCGTTTATAAATATTCTATGAAAATTAGTAGTGACGCCACTGCAGTGTTTCTATAAGCGTCTAACTTGAGGACGCCTTTTGTCCCGTAAACTTGATATAATAATAAAAATATTATGTAAATATAATAGATTTTATATTACACTTTCACTGATCATCATATTGAGTATTGTGGCAATGAAAGGAATACATTCACATTCATTGCCGTACCCAGCGACTGCGTCCGGTTGCCGCAACCGGCAAATGTGTCGATTTCATATGATCAGGACGTGTTGATAGTGATGAAATCCTATCTACGCGTTGCGGGCTTGCCACAGCATGAAAATAGAATAGTTGCCGGTTGCTTGTATCCAACATAAGACACACGTTAGCGCGGCGTCTAAAGTTGCTATATTACATTGGTTGGATAAAACGTGTTTGCCAACATGTCCATCGATTTGTTAGGTAACGTGCTCTCAATAAATGGTACGCTTATCGTTACCAAGTTTAGGATCGCTACAGTTCGTATTAAAGATAAGTTTATCGATCTGTACAATTTCTACCATAATTTAAACTTTACTTTTGTTTTTTTCCCAGCCGTCACAAGCATCAGACACCCAAATTCAACTGCCCGGCCTCGAGAACACGACGGACCCGGACATGGCGGACGACGAGCCAGCAGAACAGAACAAAGGCACCAGTATCAGCGAGGAGTGACGTCACTTATTAGATACTCTGACGTCACCATAAACAGCGAACTCGGAAGTGAATTTTTTTATATTAAGAGTGGCGTAACATAAATAAGGGTTAACTTGTATGGGTGTTCCTCCTAGAGTTATGTGTCGCTGTCTTAATTGTATAGTGTGACAAAAATCTCATTAAAACATGTCATTGTGATTACTTTATTTACTTTAAAGTATGATAATGAGCGACTAGAATACACCGTCCCCGGACAACAATCGCCATCAACTTGTCCTTAACGCAGCGTAAAGGGAACTGACGCCACCACATTGTAGACCGCCAGATAAACTGACAAGTTACCACGGTTACTAACAACACTGCATAAACACTTATATCACAGATGACTTGGTTGTGATCGTTTTCCCTTATAACTTGTTAATATTTTCATATGAATTGGTAATAATTTCTCATACTTCAAAATATGACTGCTACTAAGTTCTTTAGATTCAGTGTTACACGCGTTTACCGTTTCTTGTCTCTTGCCTTCTCAGCCGTGGGTCTCTAGCTGACTAGTATATTACCACAATATCGACGCATACTGGTTAATTCGTGAAACACCATGAAGAACAGCTTTAGTTCCATGTCTTTTAATAATTTACCAGATTTTGCTTTCGTACAAAAATAAAAATATTTAATAAACCGCTCTAAACGGTGATAACTTTGTGCAGTAACAAAAAAAAAAAGCGGTAGCGTAAATACCAATTCGATGTAAAACGCAGGAGCTGGGATGGGGTCGTCTTGGAGGACGCTTATACGTTCGAACTTTCTACCATACCACCAAATACAGATGTAATAAATGTCAAATACCAAAAAAGTTTATTTTTGGTAAATTTATTATGTTTTGTAAAAAGTCATACAACAAAATCCTGAGAGGTTGTTAGTATTTTAAAAATAGCTTTGAATATACAGCGACATCCGCCGTTTTACAGTTTATAATATTGTTATGTGAAGATGTAGTTTGCTCTACTGTCGGGTAATATTCCGAAAAATTTCAAATGGTGGAAATTTTTCCCGAAATATTCCCGAAAGATTGAAAAAAAATTTTCAAAATATAATTTGGAAGGCTCATATTATTATGTTCTACGTTTTGAAATATCTTTTGAAGTTTTATTTAGCGTGAATTATAAAATAAACTTGTATATTTATATAAAAACCACTTAATAGAAATACGAGATTTAAAATGATTTAACAGCGAAAGAAACATCTAACAACCGCACCACACCACCACTTGTGTTTTTCTTAAAAATATGTTTCGTAAAGAAAAGGGAAATTTTTCCATGACCCAACACTAGTTTGGGCACGTAAACTGGTAAGGGTCGACGTAGAGATTAACCTTAACTGATAAGCGTATATAAAAGCATTGATAAGTGTTGATGAGGCGAAAGATGTAACTCAGGATTGTTGTAAGTGGAAGGCTGTGCTAAGCTTACTCCGATGTTATAAGGGCGGGAAGTGTAATTTGAAGAAAAATTTGTGATTAAATATAAATTGATCAATTTTATGCTTACCTATTTCTGCCGCCAAGCAATGGAGAGAGTATTAATGCGTTACGGTTTTAAAGGGTAAGAAGGGTACTTCGTGCATTTACAGGCACATCTTGTCAAGTTGTCACCAATTGACGGGTGTAGTGGCAGCATCCCTTATTTCTTTGTGATTTAAAAGCTGAGTGACACTGCTAATAAGACTGCACACTTGGTAATAAGAAAAAGAGTGTCGTCATAGTTACATTTTTGATATATTTTCGGTGGCATTTTGCTTGTTGAAAATTTGAATTTATAAAACCGGGAAGACTGTTTTTTTCAATGATGACAATATTTTTGCGTTCTGCCCTTTAAGAATAAAAATGCAAGGTAGCTCGATTTATGTGTCCGGGAGTATATAAAATTTTACTTCATAATAACGAATAAAGTGAATTTTTGCATTACTCATGCCAAATCGCATTACTCAGGATTAATGCTTTGTTCTTTTTGACCATTTACTGAAAATATAAATATACAGCAGTATATGGAATAATGTTAATATTACAATGTTCATATATTACTTTGATCCCTATGATCTTGTGATATTTTGTTTTAGTTATTAAGTAACGGATAAAAAGTAAATGTGACATTTGAATCGCCACGAAATTGGTTGTCTTACGAGCGCCTATTGTGTAACATTAAATGATCTATTATATTTCTTTCCAAAATACTCTTACCTGGACAAAATGTCGCTCATATCCAATAAATCTTTCAGGAGAGAGATTTCAAGATTCAATGAACGATAATTCATCATGCTTAAATAGGAGCGTTGTAAAATTTCACATATATACAAATGTGTTCCAAGTAGCTGGTATTATTTTTATAGATACATGATATCTAAAGTACACAACCACTTACCTGTATGTGAAATGGTGGGTGTCATTGGTATCTGTGCTGTGTTGCCAGTAACGATAGTAACTTGTCATTTGACGTTTTTTCAAGGTGGTAGCGTTTATTCCTTTTGTTTGCCATTTTGATAACGTTGATGGCACTGTGCAGAAGGTGTTTTTATATTGACAGACCCGGCTTTTGCACCGTCGGGTGGGAACCGTATTGCTACGTTACCTAAGTTGAAAATCAACCAGCAAGGTCTAAATATGCAGACGCGAAAGTAATAATTGTGACACTTTTGACAGATGTATTGTGAACATGTAAATTCTAGCCTCAATTTATAATGTTTTAATCAAGGATTTAAAATCGAAAGTGACCTAATAATGACTATAATAAAGGCGACAAGTTGAATTTGTGCTCTTTTCATTTTGCAGAATTTCGTAGAATTAATTTCTTCTACTTATAACGGGAGCAGTGTTATAACAAGTGGACACTAGCACAATCAACTTAGAGTTTAAATTAACTTGTCAGCATTTATAAAATATATTTATAAAAATCATGTTTTGTATAACAAATTGAATATTTAAAATTAATTGTGGTTATGGACTTAATAAAGAATTCTCGAGAATCGAGTTTGTCTTTAAATGTATCTAGGCGTGTATACATGTCACATTAAGCGTTTTGTATGTGGTTTATTGCCCTTTAACATGAAATTATAGCTGCTTGTTGGTTAAAAAAAATCGTTCTTCGCTCCTAGCTTATATAATTATGGTTTTCAACTTGAAATTTGTGCTCTTTCACTGACTGTAGGACGACACACTTGGTCGATAAGCTGATGCGATGCCCATCGCCAATATATAAATATTATGATGCGCCAATATCTGTGCCTACAATAAATAAAACTTATCACTGCCCGTAAGGGTTGGATCACAGTGGGCTGGATGGAACTGCATCCTGCTTGAGGTGTAGTGTGGGTTATCGCCCTAACCTCGCATCCAACCGAACGTTCCTCGAACCTCGAAATACCTCAAGATTTGTAATTCTTGATTTTAATAAAACCCGTGATAATTTAAGGAACGCCTAGATACTTGAAAGATGCAAGTCTATCTCCGACCATTTGTACCCTTGTAAAGTACCCCAAAGGGGATACATTCCTGGCAATGTCAAGGTAGAACGATCAGAGCCAAGTATTAAGATGACCTGTGTTCAGTAGAGGACGTTCTCTTGCTGACGGTCTTATTTAGTGTATTTCCGATAAATTTGTTTACTAGTGTAAGACAATTTTACACCTCTTATATCTATGGTCTTTCACAGAGGTACAAATGGTCCTAGATTGAGGCTCATAGTTTGACAGGACTTGACCTAGGCTAGAGAGAAGAGTCTGTATTATACATTTTAACATTAAGTTCTACTGTTTGCCCGTTGAATTAGTTTTTAATTTTCCACTGGTCTTATTTTTCTCTTTTAATTTGAATTTTATTTTTATTTGTATAATTTTGGACACCGCCTCGTACAGAGGTCTGATATACTATTTAGCATTTCAATTGCCTTTTTACTACTAAATAATATGTGTTACTTCACGGTAAAGCTTTTTAGGTTTGGAGCCCACTTGTCGGTACGCTTCAGCACTGTTGTACCAAATGTGGACTTTAAGTTGTCACGTTGATTACAGATACAGTGTTGAAGCATGCTGCCGAGTGCGGTCCAATCCTTAGCTGCCTATGACAGCACGCTTGAGTACCCTACGCATACTAAAAGCGTGAATGTATTGTAAGAATCTCATTCATACATTTACATTTAGTATGGGCGCGGCGCTGAAGATTGATAAATTTTTGTGAACATTCTTAATTTTTCAATGTCTTAGCGTTAGCCTAAAGGTGACTTCAGATATGTACGTAACGCACGCATCTCGGTACCCTGCCGTGCACGTCGAATACTTCGATCGGTGTGTGGGACACTGTTAGATATTTATATTATAATTACTTCCAAGTTTTACACAGCAAGCAAAAGACTATAATAAATATATAAGAATAAATGTGATTATATTATGGGCCTATAAATAGGCACTGCTTTAATTCTGCAGAGCAATATTAAACTTTAACTCGTGCGATGCGAACACATCTGCGGTCGACATACTTTACTATTTGTTCTTTCTCTCGTTTTAGTTCAAAAGGAAAACACTTCTGTTAAATGACAATTGGTACGTGGTTGAAATTGCTAAATGGGAATAAAATATAGCTCTCATGTTAAAGCTGACATCTGTAATGTATTTCTGTTCTTTCTAGTACTTACAGAAGAATGTAGAGGTCAACAGAAGAGGGACAGTTGTCTGAAGAAGAATATTGGATCATGAGATCACATATTGATAGTGAGATAGTTGTCAGCTTTTTCAACATAGCTATAGTTTACCTGTAGATAAGTATAGACTGAACATGTATGGGGGAGGAGACTGAATGGCTTTTTTTAATATGTATGTGTTGAATTTGAATGGGTGTTTACCCTCTAGCCTCCCCCATCTACAGGTTTGATTGTGAATGTTACAGTGTGTTAGTTAATTCATTGGTTTATTATGATTTTTTTATTGATTTTATTACACGCCAAACTATCAAAATTGTATGTAAAATTGAACATACGTTGATTATGACATCCTATATCTGTTGACGATGACATCTGTTTCGTATTGTGGCTGGCCGCATCGCAGATATGTTCATATTGTTTTTTCACATCATTTTTTGTAAACAAACCTCAAATTTCTTTTTGATAACGCTCTCAACAACATTGGAGGTAATATGACCTAAACGACTTGAGCGTTTGATAATGTTTAAAACACGATACATTTTATTTAAAGTTCGTAAAAAATAATAATTATGCACTGTAATAGGTCACAAAATAATGTCTAAAATATGAAATTTTGTTTCACTTATGGTGATAAGTTTGTTTTAGTTTTGTATCGATAAGTGTACCAAAATGCTTGTCCGCCGAATTGGTCGGACAGTGATGATTCTCTGTAGTTATGTATTAAAATAAATAATAAATACATACGTTTGCGAATTTTTATTTGTGGTAATTGGAAAGTTATAAGCACGCATCGCGTCGCATTCGCAAGCAGATAGATAGATAGGAAACCCAACCTATGTTGCTATTGTGTACGATTTTTCTACGTAAATGTATACCTATCAATGAAAATAATTGAATATCCAAATCTTTTAAAAAAAGGGCGACTAATTATAAAACTTCGCGACTAGAACCGACTAATTCGCGACTTTCCCTGGGCGCAATCAGATCTAAGCTAGGAGCGCTGGTTCTAGAGATTCTATCCAAAAATAAGTTTATATCAGCGTGAACAATAAAACACCTTAATAACTTCGTAACGACTAAATCTAGTATTTTACAACTAGAATCGACTAAATCACGACTTTTTATAGTGTAATCAGATCTCAGCTAGGTG
>NW_020653391.1:2964570-3078386 GCF_003589595.1 Hyposmocoma kahamanoa | reverse complement strand
TGAGGAATAGTGCCACTGGAATGAGCTTATTTAAGCGTGGACAGTAAAACACCCAAAACTTTTGAACGGTGGACCAACTAAAGGTGATTCACATTAGACCGCGCTGGCCGCGGGCCTTGTCCGAGTCATCCGAACCTGAGACGTGCTGCATGTTCATTTTAGACCGTTATAGGCGAGAGCTTTGTCCGAGGCATCCGAGACTCGTACGTGCTGCACGATCTTAAATTAGAATAAGTCAGTCAGTAGGACGCGGTTTACGCTCGAATACGAACGTAGTGTTATATCATATTTTAAAGCACTGGGTAATATCTGACGCACTCAATTAATTTTTCATCATCCATTTTTTTAAATAATATAATCTCAGTACAGAGTACTAAAAGACCGACCTCAAAGTACGTGGAATTACATCTATTTGCCAAGTTTTTTTTGAAATCGATTACCGGAAAGTGCGCAAACCTAGATTCATCTCTTAGTTCGCCACTATACGGAAATTGACACAGGAGATAATAAAAATCGGTTCTCACTAAAAGTATATTGAGAGAGAAAACGCCTTGAATTAGAGAATAGCAAAAACAACCATTAAAATAATTGCTCCTTATAATAAGATTTAGGCGCTATTTATAAAAATGAATCTTCATGCGTGAACAGCCACTCTTAGAGGTGGATGATTTTCTTCAAAATTAAATGAGACCACCATGGAGGTACCCTCTTTCCAACAAAAAAGAATCATGAAAATCGGTGCACAAATACCGGAGTTATCGCGTAACATAAATACAAAAAAACACAGTCGAATTGAGAACCTCGTCCTTTTTTTGAAGTCGGTTAAAAATAGAACGTATAGACTACGTTTTAATTTTTAAGTCGCACGCAGTGTTCAACAACGAACCGAGACGGGCGGGCCACTTCCGAGGCTCGAAGGATCTCGGAAGCAGCTCGGGCGTTCCTCGTTACGTGTCACGGACGCGGCACGTTGTTTTAAAATTTTCCATTCCGCGCCTTCTACGTGACTCGGATCGCGCGACACGGTCTAATGTGAATAGTCCTTAAACCTAGTTTTTTGCGACTAGAATCGACTAAGTAGCGACTTTATATCTGGCTAATCAAATTTCAAGAACTCGACCATGTTCATGCTGGAATAAGACACGCGTTACGACCATAACCCAAAAGTATGAATGTTTTTGAATAGTTTGAAAATTAATTTTATTCAAACAGTCACTTAACCCGTTACCGCCCGCTGTACACGATTAGGTACAGTTATTTAAAAAACTACCTACATGGAGTACAATTCTATAAACAATAATCAGTGTTATCGACACTAGACAGTTCTAGCAACCCTAAAAAAATAAAAAATGCGGTAGCGCGAAAACAAAACTGTCATAGTATTAGTTGCTGTTTTGCCCTTGGGACACAATTTTAAACATAAGTTATTAAAATGTTTTTTTTTGAAATCTTGCAATATATTTAGTTTTTTATCATTACAGTAAATACTTAGAGTAGGTATATAATATCATTCGAAATAATAATTTGGATTAATTATTACGAAACACAGGAACTAAGCATCACTTTGTTGTAGCGTACACAAGCGGGTACAATGGGCGCTTATAGACTAAAATAAATGCTGTCAGGGTCTACCGGAAAAATATACAATGCGAATGGTCGCATTTTTGAAAGCCACAATAACTATTCTAGACTTGAAGAAGCTCTTGAGGCGATAATGACAGAGGAAAATGACGATTATATGGAATACGATATGGTGTTAGTGCCTCCAGATCCAGCTCTCGTAACCGATGAAGAAGGAACTGAAGATGATCTTATTACTTGTACTTTGCCAAGAGACGTGTCAGGTATTGTGGAAGTAATTCCAAGAAGTAACGACTACGGTATTTCAGACTGGGACGACAGTGATAAAAAGACCTTCAAGAAGAGCTAGAACTCAAGATTCTGAGACATCTGTGTGGAAAAAGATGTCACCTATACATAGCACAACTCATGAAGGATCAGATGCTATCAAAAACAGAAAAGCAAACATTGTAGAATCCTTGAAAAATCATAGTCCCGTAATGTTGTTTGAGAAGATTTTTTGATAAGGACGTAACAGATTTGATAACATCTAAGAGTTTATTGTATGCGTGTCAAAACAACCGACACATTTTTGAACTGGATAGTGAGGATTTAAAAATATTTTTGGGTTTTTTGATATTTTCTGGTTACCACGAGATGCCTACAGAACGCGCGAACTGGAGTTTGGATAAAGATCTTGTTGTTCCTATGGTCGCTAACTGCATATCCTGTAATAGGTATCCAAGCCAAGATTTGCCCATCGTCATCAGCATCGCTTGGATTAGAGCGTATCAACAATGGCCACAACCCGGAGCGAATTGAAAACCCGCTACAATGTGTTATTTGCCACAACCGAGTCCGCTGTCGTTATACATTATGTATGAAGACACTATGTGTTCAGCGGTCTTGTTTCGGAAGGTTTCACACTTAAACGCCCATTGTACACAGTCGGGTGCACTCCCATAACTCACCACATAAATAATCGATTTTTTTATTATTTTTCTTTGTGCATTTTTTGTTTCGTCTATTTTTTGAGAATAAATGGCGTTAAAAAACTATTTGAACTTTTAATATAATTTTGGGCGTTAATGGTAACCCAACCAATTGCAAATTTCAAAGGTCAAATACATGAAATTTTTTTCCATTCTCTAAGATTAAATATGACAACTTTCAATAGAGAATTTTTGACATTTGCATAATATAACGCATCTAAAGATATAAGAAATGATAAAAATACTAATTTTGTAATAATTTATTGTAAATATTCATAACAACAATTCTACACCTAAATACATACGTAAATAACAGCACCATATCAAACGAGTTTAAAGCTTAATTTAAAATAATAAATAAGTATATAAGTGAAGTATGACAAGTTATTATTATTTCCTTACTTTTGAACTTTTGCCATTGATTTTTTGACATCTGTGAAGTCATTTCGTCGGCTAAATTCATAAACCTGGTAACCCCCGTTAATGCGAATTTTGAATGGGCACAAATAACAGAATTACTAGAAATTATATGACAATCCAGTGACAACATATGATTATACCTTTATAACTAAAAGTTCTACAAATATTTTAAGCTTTAATTGCCCGACATTGCGCTTGGAGAATAAAGAAAGGATGTCACCCAGAAACGTACCTAGTTGAGAGGTTTTTGAATTCAGCCGACGATTTATTTGTTACCATGAATGATAACACAGAAGTAAAATAGGTAATAATGAGAAAGAATATAAAAAAAAGAATAGATTAAAACGACAAAATAAAATTAAAAAATTTAAATGGTCGACAAAATTTCAACAAAAAAAATTACAAATGAAACAAAATAAAATTACAACATAAATTATTTACAAAAACTAAAAGTAAATATACATTGTGAGGTGCCAGCTACGATAGCCAAAAGGTCACTAACGCCGCATTTTCTGGAGACCCAGTGTTGGAACGTACCGATTTTCACTTCGGACCCAAGGTTTATATTATCTATAAATCAATTCTTAATTTCCATTATAAACTCAATTTACTTCGCCGCAGAATGGAATGGAATTGGAAATGGAATTTTTTGTATGTACATGTACGAGACGGTAGCTGCGGGAACTTTCGAGAACGCGCGAGAATGCTCCGGGAGATGCGCAGTCTGTTTTTAGGTTACACAATACAGTTTGTACGTTACACAATTGATATAAAATTCTTCATGCAATGCACTATTTCGTTACGAAACTTAGCTTCCATTCCATTCCACGGCAAAGTAAATTGAACCTTAGATTTAAAATGGGATTTCTATTATTAAAATTACAACACGTGTCCAATAAGAGTGAAGACGAGCACGATTAGTATGGAAACACGCACAACGTCGATGCTAACTAAACTTAATGTGGTTTTTGCATGGACAAACCGTCGATGAGTGAACCTTGACCCACTATGGCTCGGAGAACTTGCAATGTCATAACATTACACTTACACACCTGTGTCAAATTTTGCTTTTACACGTAACGATGACTTAAGTGTTATATATACCCTTCTAACTATTCTCGTTTGGTCCTGTCTCCCCCGTTTGGAGACAAGCTATATTATTATAATACATTATACCTAATTGAAGTTCCGTAAATATGGTTTTTTATAGGTTATTTAGTTATATAAAATTTATATATTAATCTCATCATAAAGACGTGACTATTATACTTATACATATAATACTTTCCCTACGTAATGCGTAGGGATGACAGCCATATGACAAAAAAAAAATCTTGTCAACGACCAGGCAGACCCCAGACCACTTCGATTGGAACCGTCCAAAGAGACATGAAGACGATGTGTGTGATGTAGACCCTGAGTTTACGTAAAGGTGCGTGCGCCGGCACGCGCATTTAGAGGGCCGACCTCAAAGAAAATTGGCCATAAGGCCAGGATAAAGAAGAATAATTAAACAGCTCTTTTTTGCTATAGGAACTGACACTGACACTGTCAAATCGCCGAAAATAATCCGGTGTTCCGTGTACCATACAAAAATCTCACTTCATATAACGTGCAAGACATTTTGTTTGTTATACTAAATTTGCGAAAGTAAACCGCTGAACCAATTTTGATGAATTTTGGTATAGAGATACATAGGACCTAGGAGAAGGACATAGGCTACTTTTTGTCCCAAAAATAAATCATAATGGGGGTGAAATAGGGGATGACAGTTTGTATAGAGAACGTTACTCGAAGTACTTTTTCTACGCACACGAAGTCGCGGGCACCAGATAAATGTGATAAAAAATTAAAACAATTTGCGTGGAAATAACTCCTGGAAGTGAAATTACCTGTATACACTTTTCTATTTAATACGTTTAAGTACAGTTTCGATGCCGTTGTGCATAATCTGTAAATTCTGTTAAATTAAGTAAAAAAATAAGTAATACGCAGGTCACACCGCGAATTAAGCTAATCGAGCTAACTAAACTAACCCAATGCTCCCGCTAGCTATGTAAAAAATGTCGCCCTTCTGCCGCCCCTCAACCCCACACGTGTCCATAGTCACGAGTAATTATGTATTTTCTTAGCTTAGCTTTGCATGAAACTAACTGAGCTAAGCCCACTTAGCTAGCTTCGTTAGCGGTGTGGCCTGCGCTTAACAAACGCAGCGTTGCACAAAAGCGCTAAATAACACACCTTACTCTATAAACATTGCCAAGTCTATAAACGTTGTAGTATGACAAAGATACAATAAGATTTTTAACAACTACATTGGAGCTTTATTCCCTGTGGACGTCACGCTTCGAAATAATTTGAAATGATACATGTTCATTATGCTATGTACAATTTCGTCACAAAAATTCACTTCCATTTCATTCCACAGTACCTATACTGAAACTTATGCAAAATCGTAACCTCCTTTAATTTCAGTTCCAGTCATCTCGATTACACCACATCCAATTATTATTATTATACAAACACTGGTTCTTCCTCCTTCTTCCAATATGCCTGAATCTCTTTTAGAGTTTTCCCTTTCGTCTCAGGCACGAATAACACAGTATAGATTGCGCCGAACAATGTTACTGCCCCAAATGTATAGAACACGACATGTTCACCAAATGAGTTCGCGATCGGTGTGTAAAATAAGACTGTCATTGAACTGCAGAAGAAGGAGAATGCCATGGATACTCCTGCCATGCGTGCACGGAGCTGAAAAACAAAAACATTGTTACACGCAAAATAGGCGCCTTGACGTCGAGTTGCGGTCACCAGCCCGTTACACCAAGTAACAACTACATAGTTAACATAGGTTGTATAGCTTTATGCCTTTATGCCAAAAGTGTTATAACTGTACGAAAAAGAAACTGAGAAGGTTTTAATTCCAGTTTGAACCGATGTAGGCTTAGAGTATGTAGGAATCGAACTGCGTGATAGAGACCTACAAAATAGAGTACTTATTATGAAGTTAGGTTAAGGGAATAAAAGAATAACACACACTCATAGCCCCGCACTAGGGAGACCCTGTATCGCGGTAGCCATGGACACATACGTAGACAACCACAAGTTACACCCAAACTCACAGGAGAAATAAATGTAGGCCATACAAATTTTTCTCCCGGCCCGGGATTCGAATCCGGGTCCTCTGCAAGGCAGCCAACCATGGTAACCGTTCGTTCATGGAGGCAGTTTATTATATAAACTTGAAAGGGCGCTGCTGGTGCTAGTGGAGTTCTGTAGGATAGTAATGTTGTCAGGGAGAGTAGTAGTAGCCTCCGCAGCCCCTTACTTAGTAAGTTTAAAGTTCAAAATTCAAAAGGTTAAAGAACTAGTGGTAATAAATTCAGTTTTATAAATATTTATTCCGGTTTTAACAATATTTATGATCTTTAAAATGTTTATTGCACAAGAGATTTTTGGTAACTGGTAAACGGTTCAAAAAATTATATGTATATATTTTATAAATTTATAAAAATTATAAATTATCGAGCAGGGAGTGACGATGGAACGAAACAAAATCAGAATGCGAGGCAAAAGAACTATGGAAATTTAAATTTTAAATTTAAATACGAGTGGCCAGGAACTGGAGAAAGGCGACAAAAAGGTGGGATGACGATGTAAGGAGGTCACACCGTCACAAACTAACAACCTTGCAGGACTAGATTCTAGATTACTAACATCTTAAACAAAAACGTTTGTTCCGTGAGTTTTGACAAAAGATGAGTTGCCGTGACTTTTGACAAAAGTTTATTTTTGGTATATATTTATACTTTATGCTTGGCACGTCACACGTTTTAGTTGAATCGAACTCTTTCACAAGAAGCTAGCGTTTCGGTTTTAAAGGGGTACTGGTGAATTTATAGGCATATACGGATTTTTAATTTATGTCTCAAGGTGACGGGCGCGGTGGCAATGCTCAGAACACACAGAGATGGCCGCAGAAGCGTTCCGGGCGCGGGAATTTTTGTAATGTTTGTGAGTTTATACGACGCGACCGCCGCGCGTTTCAATGTGGCAGAGTTCACACAAACTCGTACGTTACAAAAAATCATGCGCCCGGAACGCTTTCGCGGCCATCTCTGTGTGGTCGGAGCATTAAGCTTAGCGGGGCGTTTCAATTGTCATGAATAGGTGTGTCGCTTACCGCCTTCTTATCACCAAGCGCACGATATGTTCGTCCCGTCACAGTATCATAATTTTTTTTCAAGTAGTTAACATTATTTTTATGACTTCATGTGATAAATGCTTTGATACAAACGCGCGATTGCATTGTGATTTATAAGCGACTGCATCGATGCAATCGCGCGTTTGCATCAAAGCCTGCGTTGCGTACAACGGCTATTCTTTTAAATAAATTCTAATAAATTCATAAAACACTTAAATTCTTATAAAATACTAGAATTGCTAGAATGTTTAACCTTACTTTAATTTTCACAAAAGTGGAACATTGCAACATCGAATGTTTTTTATTGCAAATAAAGAATCTAATATAGTTGGCATAAATGAATTTTGTAAACGTTAAGATTTCGTTCCATTTGAATATTCTGGGTATCTAAGCCACATGTGATCATACTCAAGAACATTTATCACATGAATTCTTAAAAATAATGTTAACTACTTGAAAAAAATATGATACTGTGACGTGACGAACATATCATGCGGTTGGTGGCAAGAAGGTGGTAAGCGACACGCCTATTCATGACAATTGTAATGCCGCTTAGCTTAATGCACTGGCCGCACAGAGGCGGCCGCAGAAGCGTTCCGGGCTCATGAATTTTTGTAACGTACAAGTCGAGAGATTTTTGAGTTGGCAGAAATGGTTGCGTCACCGATCGCTGCTGCCGTCGCGTGTGATGCGCCACGTCCTGCTGCCCGCGCCTCCGTGCCGGCGGAAACGTCACCCGTATGCCTTCGCGTGCATACGCCGTTGTAGCCGCTTCTACCAGCCGACCCGCTACTTCGAAATTCGAGAGGCGGCAATCGGCTAAGAGTAAAAGTAATCCCCGTGTGCCTGTCTCCGAAGTTGCAAAACCACAGAGGCAGACGGATCAATGCGACGAGGACGGCTTCACAAAGGTGGTGAAGAGGAAGAGGAAGCCCACCAGCCGTAACCTGTGTGGCACGGCACCGCCAGGATCGAACTTTTTGCTCCGTTCGGCAACACCGACGACGCTGCTGTACCTGTCGAGACTACATTACTCTACGAAATCTGAGGAGATAGTGGAGTACATCAGGCTAAAAGCCAAACACACCCTGAGGGTCGAGCGGTTGGAGTCCCGCCACAACGTAAATTTCAATTCGTTTGTGGTGTGCCGACCGAACATCTGTCGGCCTTCGTGAGAGAAGAGTTTTGGCCGAAGGGTGTCTGTCATACATAGGCGATTCCACGGCCGGTTACCTGACACCAGATTGCGCCACACTTCGCCGACATGTGCAATACGTGTAGATTAGTTGTTTAGTTTATTTTATTGTCATATTTTTTGTATGTATGTTAGTCCTAAAGGTATATATTATATGGGTCATGTGGCCTGAAATAAATGTCTAAATAAATAAAATTAAAAAAATACTCAATCGATCGATTATGTATCACATTTATTAAATATTTAATATGGTTTCTATAATATTTGTATACTTCGCAGTTGAAATTCAGTCCCAAAGCCTTATATTTTCAAAGGTGGAAAAATTTAATTTTGAGCCTGCCTATAATGTTGGGCGTGTGCCAAGGCAGATACTAATGCACCAGGGATACAACAGCACGTTCAAAAACGGTGTGAAACTTATCGTAAAAAGCCTCCACACCTACATCGACTTCTTGCTGGAAGAGTACGTTTGCCCAGTCCAAGTTAGAAATACCGCGGTACAGTCCCATAATATTCGAAAGTTTGCGAAAGTTCCAGTCAGTAAGACAAGATTTTTGATCTGTCAAGCCGGGGGACGATGGAGGGCGCGTTTCGCGCGGCATGCGCAGCACTACCTCAAGCGGTGGGCGGGTATGCGTCGGTCGGTACAAGTGCTCCGGCCATCGCCTCCCGTACTACGACATCGTAGCCATTTAAATCTGACAGAACAAGATCCAGACACCTCCATAACTGTTCCTTATTTGATTATATTGCTTTAGTCTACAGAATTCAGCAAACTCTTCAAACTGGAATTTAACAGGAGCACCACATGAATTTAAGTTAAAGTCACCAACGATTACAATATTCAAGGTTGAGTATAAAGTTATAGCGTTTTCTAGGCAAGATAATACATTTTGATATTGGCTTTCATTATTATCTAGGTGGTAAATAAGCTACACGTAATTAGAATTTGACGATTTTACAAGTAACCAGAGGAAATAATAACTCATTATCAGATTCTAGACCGTCTATGTCTGTTACCAGCCTCACTTTGTAAGTGTCTTTTACATCCAGTAAACCGCCTCCCCAGCCGGCTTCACCAACTCTGTCCTTTCGAATCCCCACGTATCCCGGCGGAAACAGCTCTGCGTTAACTACAGAGCTATTTAAAAATGTCTCAGTAAAGGCAATAATGTCACTAGAGCGGAACGCACAGATGTTGTTATAAAAAGTAGCAGTCTTACTTCGCAGACCTCTAACGTTCTGATAGAAAATTTCGATAGTTTTAGTATTGCTACGGTTTTTGAACTTGGTCATTTTTGGTACGAAAGTTCTGCCAGCCAAGGCTTTATACAGAAGTTCTCAGCCCAGTTATTAGGAGACATTACGTCGTTTAACATCCGAGATGGCACACTTAGCTTAAAAGAACCATAATTTCCACGTGACCCAAGCGTGTCAATCGAGCACAGACCAACACCACATAGACGATTCAGGTGCGCAATCACTTGCGCCTCAGTAATGCCTGTCTTTACATAATACAGGTGCACGTATTGACGCCGTTTAAATGCTTCAAGTTGGGTAGTGCCGGGAGATGCAGTGCCACGTAGAACTTCACTTTGAGACTTTCGTAATCGCTTCTTCTTCACTTCAGTCTAACCATCTTTGTCATGAGATATATTGGTTACTTTTAGAGAAGCATCAATTTTTTTCGGGGCTATTTGGTCACTATCACCATTTGTCAAAACAGAAGTCACGGGAATAATGGGAGTTGGTAATTTCATTGTACTAGTAAAGTGATCACTCACCCTCGCCGACTGTGAAGATACTTTATGTGTAAAATCTGACTTGGCCTTTTTCCGTTTTCTAGTATTGTGATTTTCTGTGTTTTTTATGTTCGTACCGTCACAGTATCACAATTTTTTTAATAAGTTAACATTATTTTTATGACTTCATTTGATAAAAGTTCTTGAGTATGTTTACAAATGGCTTTGGCACCAAGAATATTCAAGTAGAACGAAATCTTAACGTTTACAAAATTCATTTACGCCAACTATATTAGATTATTTATATGCAATAAAGAAACATTCGATGTTGCAATGTTCCACTTTTGTGAAAATCTCACAGTCAATTGCATTTAAAATGTAATATTAATCACGCCTTTGGGACCTTGTGGATATGCATGTAAGGTTAAACATTCTAGCAATTCTAGTGTTTTATAAGAATTTAAGTGTTTTATAAACTTATTTAAAAGAATAGCTATTGCGCACGGCTTTGATACAAACGCGAGATTGTATCGATGCAGTCGCTTATAAATTATAAGTGTAGCGATGCAATGGCGCGTTTGCATCGATGCAGTCGCGCGTTTGTATCGCTGCTTAAAGTCGCGCGTGTGTAATCTCTCTTAAATTTAGAATTTAAATATAAAACTAAAACTTAAAGAGATTATAAAATATATACAAAAGAGATTTGTAGCGACTGCTGTGACTCGCTACAATTACAAAACGTCCAACAAAGGCTTTCTTATCACTACAACATTTCGTACCCTTGGTATAACAAAGCTACATGTGATCACACGTCAAAAGTGCTTTTATCACATGAAAGCCACAAAAATAATACTACATGAAACGAATTATGTATCTGTGAAATATTACAATCGTCCTATTTAAAAGCTTAATAGTTTATATAACCTTAAATAGCCTTGGTTGATTCCGTATAACATTGAAAGTGTTTAATTAATCACTTTGGATTGTTGTATATTGAGGATATACACGATTACTAGCAGCTAGCTACAGGTGAAGTACATTTGCTTTGATCTTTCTCACTCTTTGTTAGCACCCACTCGAACTCACTGACATAATCCGCTACACACCTCGGCCACTCCATACAACGGTCGAAATTAAGTGATTTACCTACTACTACTGCATACAGCAAGGCGCTATCTGCACACGCGCAAATGTGTGCGTGAAGTGGCAGAATTAGATTTATTTAAAAATATATTCAAAGTATTTAAAAATGTTGTATTTTGGACAGGTACTTTCAAATAAGGTAACCAAGGTATTGAAATTGCGTGTCCAAGTTTATCATTACCTACTTAATAATTAGGTATAATCAATACGTAATATTTATCGGCAATACACATTGAAAATTCGAGAATCTTTGTCTACTAGCTCACGAGTTAAGGCGTCTAGTAAGTTATGGTACTTTGGACTAAATAAATGGAGAAAACAATAATTGAATGAGTCTCAGACGTAAGTGTTTGTCATCTTCGTTTCATCTTTCGGAAAACGAAAGAAACTCAGTCTTTAACCCGTTTTGATGATAATAAACAGCCGTACACAGCACAATTCACGGCCATTGTAAATAGTAACGTACAATGATGTTATATATTACGTACAAGTTTCATAATGAATCAAATGAAATATATTCAAATATTAAAGCCGTCTTAGCGCGAAAACGGCTCGCCGACAGCCAAAGGCGGCTCGTGGGACATTTCAGTAGGCGTTCACTTACCTATACATATTTTAAACAAAAAATGAAACTCGCATGCCACTAAACAACATTACGCTTCTTAACAACGATTGAATAATAAGAATGTTTACAACACAACAAAATCCGCGCGACAAAAAATCTCGTTAAATCTTGCTAAATTTCCTTATACCTACTTCTTCTTTCGTTTCACGTGTCGCGCCGTTAAGAAATTTCTCTTTCGCACTCATTGCTCATTCTCTCTCACACTCATGTAAATCGGTTCATAGGAGCGCATCGCGAAGCGCTCCACTCTAGGGTCAGTATGCTATACTATATAAAAGAGAAAGATAAAAAAAATCTAATTGTATGTTTGTCGTTCATTGATAAAAAAAAATACTGCGGCTACTAATATAATGTGAAAGCACAATTAATAAATTTATTTTGGTGGGTTGGATAGGAGTGGGAGTTCATTGCACCAGCGTTCCTTAGGACGAGCTGCCTCTGCGAACAACCTTGTTGTCGTTCAGTCAATGTGACCGTCAATGTGCGGGGCGTGATGAGGTATTTAATTCTAGAGAGGTGCGGAGAGGGTCCAGTCTCATTACTTTTTTGTTCTCTGCCGCTACAGTGTTTATTGAAAATATTTGTAACATGTGTTATATTTCTTACCTCGAAAGGAAACACTTCTGCCATAATAACCATAGGCACGGGGGCAAGGCCGACCCCGTACGCGAGTATTGCAATACACACAGCCGCAACGCGCGGCCAACTCGACGTCATCCCGACAAGGAAGCATGTCGCTAGCGATATCATGCAGATTGAAACTGCAAGAGAACTGCAGGCCAGCGGAATCTAAAAACATGATAATGTGAAATGAATGAGAACGTTTTCAAGTTTATAATTTTTATTTATGACATCTAAATGAAGAAAGTAATTTCACTTTAGTTTCAATAACTTTCAAAGACTTAATTTTATTTTGGTTTGCAAATAATAAATAAGTACTTGGTTAATTTCTTAATATTCTAGATTTATTTGAATAATGAAAATTGCCACCGAAATTAGGCTGAGAAAAGTAATCAGAAAATTACCCATACCATGGACTTTAAGTATAATGTTCCCTTCTTGTCTTTAAATAAAGAGAAACACAAAAATTCGTACGCTACCATTATGGTACGCAAATTTCAACATTTTCTTCTGTTCTGACCACTAAAGCGAAGATTTGCAGTGAAATAAAGTTTTTTTGATGTTTTTATGTTACAACCAATTAGAAAATGATTTTGATAGCCCAAAAATAACATTCGTGATATGGCGCATTCCCATTAAGTCGTGCAGTTTAAAGTGTCATGCTTTGTATATTTAAATGATATTGTTCACATATAGTACCACACGATTAAATGTCGTTCATGATTTTTTTGACGTTACGAGACTATCGAGACAATGGAAAGAGATAGAACGACAGTCGTCAGACGATAAATAAAAGGTCACGATAAAAAGTGACGACAGATAGTCGCAGCTACTATTGTCGTTATGTTTTATTTATCGTTGTCTGCACGTGCACTGATAAATTGTCGTGATGTTGTAGTGAGAACAGATAGACACGACAGTCGTTCAACAATAAAAAAACGTTCACGACACTGTTGTGATATGGGAACAGGCTAGACGCGACAGTCGTCCAACGATAAATAAAACTTACGACATAATGGGAACACGCCATTACATATTGTTATTAATAACAAAATTAGCTTGGTGACATTATAGGCACATGGAACTTATCAACTTAAATCCCTGAGTGATGGGCGCAGTGGCAATGCCCCTGAAATCTTTGTGATTTAAACCTCTTAGGGTCGTATTCCAGAACTCTACTCAATACTCAAGTCAGGACTTGAGTATTGCAGTGAGCACTGAAAATCATACTCAAATCCTTGCCATTAGGGTCGAATTTACAGTGCTTGAAATCATACTCAAGTCTGCTTAAATCCTGACTTGAGCATTGAGTAGAGTTTTGGAATACGACCCTGATTGGCATTGCAACTGCGCCTGTCCAGTGGCGCCAGGCGCACAACTTATTCGTACCGTTACTTTATATCATAAAAAAAAAGAAAAAAGGCACCTTCCGTCCAAACCTCTCAATGGACATTGTAGTGAAAAACGACCCAGCCAATTGTAGAGACCCCATGAACAAGGCTAATGTGTTAGGGCTCCATTGCGCATCTACCCTCTCGAAGACATCTGCTGCGAAGTTCATCAGAGCGAAACTGCCGGATAGCGTCTGCATCGCCATTAAGGTCAACGTCATACGTAACGCCGAGAACACGGTACGGTCACGCACTATTGGTACAGAAAATGTATACATTTATTTATTGATATGAAACTCGAACAGTGGTGATGTATTTATTTCGAATTAAATCTAAAGAGTAAACAATTTATAGGTTTTTCATCAATAGAAATGAACACAAACTAAAAATACCTTCCTCAAAACTATGAACATAATATGTATATAAAGTCAAAGTCAAAACATTTATTGCATTCACGTTGTTACATTTATAGGTGTTAAATTAGTGGTATAGATCCACATGAACCCTGTAAGGGCGCAGCAATGTCAAATCTAAAATCAGAATATAATTTGTGTTACAATTTATGAGAATTTAAATGAATTAAAAATATACATTTTTGCAATCGTCAAAAGGTCATAATAAATATGTATTAAATATGTCATATAATAATAAATTACAATCTAAAAACTAGTTCAGGTCAAAACATTCTACAATTATATTTAACAGTAAGTCAACTTAATTTTTTTTTAAATAATTTGTTAAGATAAGATGTTTATTGCGAACATGTGGTAAATATGATGTACATTTAAATTTTCCAGTATCCACACCTATGCTGGTTGGGTATCGCCACAGACATCTAAGTAATCGCAATATAGTAAATATTAATGTAATCATTATATTTACATCTTAGTAGTAGAAGAGCTCCTTGTGAAAGAGTTCGTCCATGGAAGTACTGCCACCTTACTTATTTCTGCCGCCAAACAGTAAAGTGAGCATTACTATGTTCCGGTTTGAAAGGGTAAATTACAAGCACATGGGATTTGTCAGCTTATGTCTCAGGGTGACGGGTGCAGTGGCAGTGCCCCTCAGATCTATGTGATTTATTATGGATAGGCGTGTCGCTTAACACCAGACGCACGACTTGTTCGTCCCGTCACTTGGTGTTGTATTAAAAAAAATGTTGGGTCCGCATTTCGTGGTAATAAAAATTTATAATAAAATAATACTCCACCAAATTAAAAGTATAAACAAAATATTTATAACTTTTTCAGCAAAAGTTTCTGGAATTACGTCTATTTACCAAGTTTTATTTCAATCGGTTAACGGAAAACGGATGAAACCGAAACCCTATAAACCGGATTCATTATCTAATTTGCCGTCCAAAGAGGTACCTCCCTTTCCAACAAAAAATGGAATATGTGTTAGCACCAGAGATGGGAAAAACTGCTTATTTTTTTAAACGTTTAAACGTTAAGCTTTTTTTAAAAAAGCGTGCTTTTTTAAACGCTTTTTCACTTAAACGCTTTTCAGTTTGAAGCGAACAAAATCGTTTAAAAAACGTTTAAGCGCATAGACTTTTACGTTAAAAAAATCTTGCAACGTTGTGTTTATAGAGAAAAGCAAAAGTAGACCACTAAAGGTTTTAAGATAAGTAAGTTTTTTTGTAAAAAACGAGTTATATTTTTATTTATGACAGCTATTTAAAAATATTAATATATATACATAAAAAAACTAGAAAATACTGCTTATTTTTTTAACGTTAAAACGTACGTTTAAAAAGCGTGCTAAAAGCAGGAAAGAAGACAAAAAGGAAAACGTTTAAGCGCACAGACCAACGCTTACGCTTAAAATGAAAAGCGTGCTTATGTGCTTATTTTAAAAAGCAGACTTTTTTAAGTACTTTTCGTTTAAACGCCCACCTCTAGTTAGCACGTTTGCAGTTTCGCATCGGAGTGGCACAGTGACTTCAGCTGGTGCAGCGGCTGAGTCCACTGTTCGCAAGCAACGAGACAAATGTCGAGATTTGGTAAGTCGCTTCACGGCGGGTTATTAGGGTAGCGATGCTAAAAAGTTTGCCGGCAATGGTTAAGAGAGAGTGGAGATGACTCCCGCACTGGGTTGTTCTTGGTGCAAAGATTGCCTATTGCCATACAGCGAGGAAATGCGGCAAGCGTGATGGGCACCTTTGCGCCCGGGCTTTTTGACGAATGTGGCAGATAGCTCTGAACAATGTTATGTAAGATAATAAATAACAGAGTGTTTTTGTAATTTCTTCATTGTTACTAATAAAAAAATAAATAATTAAAAAAGAATTGTAAATGTCGATTTCTTGTGGGTTTTAAATAGAAGCAGAATATGTATTGCAGCAGTTTCATGTAGTATATATATATTTATACAGTATAATTGTGTGTTATGGTTTTATACCTTACATATCATAAAGACAGACGGATTATGTAAAAGATAACATGTATTTGAAGGGAGTGAACAAAGAGAAGACGTCGAGTGAAAGAGATAAATTGAAGAAGATTTACTGCATCGACTCCAAATAATGGATGATGATCCAATCAAATAATATGATTTGTTAGTAAACTTTTCGTGGTTTTTGATTGCCATTCTTCTAAGTCGGATTATTTTCGCTATATATATATACCTACCATGTTTTTCTAGGCTACTTAATACCTGGCAATAACATTGCCAACCGTTGAATAACATTCGAACATAGAACAAATATTTTAATTCATAGCTATCTTTATTTTCTTTGCTCCTATTGTTAAATGTAATCTCGCTAATTGTTGTATGGCAAGATTATATAGAATCTTGTCAATACTTACGACGCTATTTTGAGGTACCGTATAGATAAGAAATAAAATCATTAGCTGTCTTAGAATAATAACTATTCTTAGTTAGCTGTACGAACACATGAATTAGTTACAATAAATAAGAATTGAATTTTCTTAAAGAATTCGCAACCTTGGTGTAATAATAATAATAATAATAATTAATAATAATTCAATTATTTATTACAATACTCATAAACACTATAAACAAAACATTTTAATAAAAAATAAATTAGAACTCACCAATTAAAATGTGAATGTTTGTTATAATCACAGAAGAAATAAATACAGTAGAAGTGGTTAGTTAGTCCGACGCGTGCCAACTATAGGTCTCGAAAGACCAACTTGACCTCAGTCTGCCATTTTCGCTTTGTATGGCATGATTGTGTCATTTTTTCGTGCAAATTCTCTAAAATTCTAAAAAGATGCTTTACTGTACTGTTTTGGACTGCCAGAATGATAGTAACACCAAAAATTTTACCCGTGGTGGTAATTCATATCATCGGAACATTGATTTACAATTATATGGACGTCGGGTCCGCGCTAAAAAGTGTCCGAACTTATAAGGCGTTAAAAACGTATACAGAGCATCATTCACGCTTTAGTCTTCGTTTGTTCGACTGACAGCGAAGCTAGCAAAATTAGACAGTACAATGTCATTACAATTTAAATTCAACGTTTTAGCTTTTTCATATTCCTTTACATGTCACTACGTTTAAATAGGTTGACTTGGGACATTTTTTTCGTGGTTTTTGTATCAGACCCGTCGTCCATTTATTTGTAAGTCAATGCATCGGAAAGTTTTATTTTAATAAAAATTAAATTTTCTGTTTTAAAAAAAAAATTGTCACAAGAAACGAATTTCTTTTTTGGAGAACTAAATCAAAAAGTCCAATTCGTCGTCGTTCAGCAATTAACCGCTACATGGCAGCACATTGATTGAAATTTCAATATAATATCAAAACGTCGTAACAACAATATGCCAACAGGGTAGAGTTTAAATTATATTAACAATCCAGAACTTGTTATTCCTTTTTAAACTTGAAACTACGACCAATCAGTATTAAGATTTTGTAGTGTTTCAAATGAAAGAATGTGTGAGTTTGGGCGACATCGGTAGTAGGTAATCGAGACATAAAGCTTTTCCATTGTTTTTTTTCCGTGGTTTTAATTATTAAATAATTATTATATTATTGTAATAATAATTATATTTTTGTGAAATTACTTCACTAGATTATTTTTCAATTTTAATTAATTGCACAAAAAAATTATTGAATATATGAAACATCCTCACATTGAACAAAAACTTAATGTCGGTATGTTGTGAAACGTTTTTTAATAAAAAAATAAGTGCGCATTTAACTTTCATCTCACCTGATGGAAATGACGATGAAATCGACGATGGAGCATGCACATGCAAATAATGCCTTTTCACTCTCGCCTTGAAAAGGTCCACGTTATAAAGTTCAGGGAACAAGTCTGCGGGCAGGGAATTCCACTGCATAGCCGTTCGCTATATAAATGTGGAAGCGTAACGCTTCCTGCGAATCTTTGGAATATCCACAACATAGAGCGGGAACCCCAGCCTAGGTCTCGCCCCCGATGAAGGAAAGGGGAAGGCGGAATTAAATTGTTCAATCAGGAAAAGCTGAGAAAAGGGTCAGCTAGTAGATCAAGGAACTAATGAATACCACTAAAGTATAAATAATAAGAATTATTGTTATATATATTAATAATAAGTGTATAAATAATTTGAAGAGCAACGATGTTTCAACAACAAGTTAGACAAGGAGTCACATTCCAGTCGCAGTCACACACGGTCACAAGAGTTGGGAAGAAGAGCTTGGTTCATTGCAAGTGCAAAACTTACCTTCACTAGCAATTTTCACCAAATTTTTGGAAGCGAGATTTGGAGTACTAGAGATGGTCCAAGCTTCTTCAACCTCGAGAGAATTGAGAGAGACAGTCACTAATCAACCAAAATAATTTAATCGAATCTTTTTCTTTCTAAGAAAATTGCTTATCTCCAAGTGTGAAATTTTATAGAAATAAAGGCAAAAGGCTTGCAAAAACTGTCACAGAAGACATCACACCTTACAGCATTTTCGAGACACATCTCCAGGCAATTCTGCAACGAGCATCGAGACTGAGAAGAGAGTTGAGACCGGAAGCAGAGCTGAATCAGAGATATGAGGTCATATTTTGACACTCACGGTCAAATTCAGCTCATGGATTGCATTACTAGTATCCTGAAACATAAATTATGCAATTCCATCGCACACTCTCCGTGATATTTAATTAATTAAATGGAGATACAAACAAGATTAAAATTAATTAATAGATTCAGCCGTTACTTTGCGGTCTTAGTCACTCTCACTCTTCGGCTGAGCGTCGAGCATCCCTGAGGATGCCTCGTGGAGAGGCGAAACACGTGTCGGGTATATTTTTGGTGATGGTTTGTGACTGTAGTTGCGCTTGTGTTATTTATTTTATTAATTTTATGCGGAGGGAGGGTGGGATAATTAACTGCATGAAAAAATATTCAACACAAGCGCAGCTATTTTGCACGATTTAACCTTCACTAGGTTCGCGGAATAGCAAATTAATTTACTTCCATTTTTATTAAGATTCAAATTGGTAATATTTAAAGCAATTACAGAAGTCGTAATAAATTTGTCATCTTACACTTGCAAAATGGCAACTTTTGAAGAGAAAGCCGAAAGGGTAAATATTCTACAAACCAAAAATAATGGAAAACTTTTTTATGCTAAAATAGGAGAGTTATAAAATTTCACATATTATATCATGTAGTTCGTATTATTTATTGACTACATACATAATGTATATCACGGATATACGTTTATGCGCGTGGACGGGTGTGACTTAGTAATCAACATATTTCTTCCCACAGTCGGTAGTAAAACGACGGCACCCTAGAAGACTCGTAATGCACTGAGACATTTTCCGACAGCATTCGTATCGTGTACATACTCATAATTTTCTTGTCTGCAACAGACACGACATGTTCTGGCAAAGTTCTTGTTGTGTACAAGACCATTCTCATCTTTTCTGTAGCAGACACGTCGAATGTCTTAGCGTGTACACGCGCCCTTAATCCCACTACTCCTTCCCACTACTATCCTTCCACATTTATATGGCGACCGGCTATAGAGTGGTATTCCCTGCTGCAGACTTATTCGCTGAGCGTTATAACTCGGGCCTTTTCAAGGCGAGAGTAAATAGATATTGTTAGGTGCGCGTGCTACATCGTCGACCTCATTGTCACTTTCCTCGGGCGGAACAGCAATGGGTACGACGGCGAAGGGGGTGACATATTTAACGATATTATACATTGCACAATGAACTTCATGATCTATTGTGTAACGTACCAACTAGATACAAAAATTCGCTTCCATTCCGTTCCGCTGCAATATAAATTGAGCTTTATTCTACAATGAATTGCTGCTCGCATTAGTGCGCCGGGATCACCACTTAACCGGCGTCTGACGCCTCACGGCGCCTAAGTGACGCGCGAAGCCGCTCGATTCCATATTTGCAAAATACAAATTTGTACCTTAATAATGGGAAAATATAGATGAATATGCTATAGGTGAAAAACATGACGCGCCACGAGTCTTCGAATCCGCGCCAGTTTGAGTTGAGCCTTATGTACTGTATCAACTTAATAAATACTTTTTAGGTTTCCACGATTGCTACACATTGGAAAATAAATTTTTTTTGGATCTAAAATAACGTAAATATTTGGTTTTCAGACAAACCAACGTAAGACTTTTTACAGGTCCCAGGGTCTAAGCTGTGTCAGCCGTGAGAAGTAAATAATTTAAACGTTTATAAGTAGACTTGGAATGCGTATGAATCCTACAATTTAAAAAGTTAATTATGGTGTTACCCAATCATTATTAAAGAGTTAACATCTTTGGCAAAACTATTTTTAACCGACTTCAAAAAAGGAGGAGGTTCTCAAAACGACTGTATGTTCTTTTTTTTGTATGTATGTTACGCGGTAACTCCGGTATTTGTGAAGCGATTTTCATGATTCTTTTATTGTTGGAAAGGGGGTACTTCCATAGTGGTCCCATTTTATTTTGAAGAAAATCATCCACCTCGAAGGGTGGCTGTTCACGCATGAAGATTCATTTTTATAAATAGCGCCTAACTTTAATTTAGGAGCAATTACTTTAATGGTTCATTTTGCTATTTCTCCAATTCAAGGCGTTTTTCTCTCAATATACTTTGTGTAGTGTCGTAGTGAGAACCTACATATTTTTATTATCTCCAATGTCAAGTCCTGTATAGTAGCGAACTAGGGGATATTTCAATGAAACTTAGCAAATAGACGTACTTTTGAGGTCGGTTTTTTTAGTACTCTGTAAGAGATTATTTTTGTGATTTTTTTGAAATTGACATTTGACACGTGTCTGATACAAAAACGCACGACATGGCTAGCGGTAGTATTTTGTGTTTCCAATGAATTTTATAAATATAAAAATAAATATTTATTTTATTACTATTATATAAATAAATATTTATTTGTGTGAAATTACTCCACTTGTTTGTTTATAATTATTAATACAAAGATCAAACATTCAGAAAAAATTCCTTCGATCCGGGCGGGTTCGAACCGACGTCTTCTAGCATACCGTGCCAGACGCTATACCAACTAAGCTTAGTTAATTATATATATATTTTTTCTGAGTGTTCGATCTTTGATTAATAATAGCCACAGACTAGACTGTACTTTACTTGCACTAAGTAGACTGACTTTGCTCGCGGTCTCGTATTGCTGTTGCTCTTCCTTCAGCTTGTTGAGTTCACTGGTTACGAGGGTTTCGGGCACGCTGCGGAGCCAGGCTATTGTACGGGATGCTTTCTGGAATTGAGAACCTACTTATTATTAGGATTGCAATTACTCAAATGACTAGAGTTAAATCCAGGGCCCACGCCATTGACTTACAAATAAATGGACGACGGGTCTAATACAAAAACCACGAAAAAAATGTCCCAAGTCAACCTATTCGAAATTTAAATTGTAATGTCATCGCAGTATCGCGCTGTCAGTCGAACAAATGAAGACTAAAGCGGAGTTTGGCGCTCTGTATACGATTTTAGCGCCTTACAAGTGCGGACACTTTTTAGCGCGGACCCGACGTCCATATAATTGTAAGTCAATGGCCCACGTGTATATTTTCAGACTAAACTATTTTTGTAATGGCGCCAAAAATTTATAATTATTTACCAATAGTACTAAGATCTGAGAAAAACTTAACAATTAAACAACTTAGTGACCAATAAAATGTACTATGCAGTTCGAAATTTTAAAGGACGAATTCCTTGTCTAATTTTTCACATTTTTGTATTTTTATTTTAACGTTAAGTACCTACTCAAAGTACATTTTTTATAATTATTAATACAAAGATCGAACACTCAGAAAAAATTCCTTCGATCCGGCCGGATACGAATCGACGTCTTCTAGCATACCGTGCCAGACGCTATACCAACTAAGCCACGGAACGAACCAGCGGACCTTACGAATTTTTCTATGTGCTTGTTGTCGTGTGTTTGTATTTGAGTTTTTCAACGACTTTTTAGTCGTAGCGCCATCTATGAGAAATCCATGAAAGTTTTATCACCCACTTAGATACCTTTACAGCTACCAGCCCTGGCGAGAGATGTCGCTATTCACTGTATTTTAAATTTTTATTGAATTGATTTTCAATTATTTTTTGTAACATGATACAATAACAAACTAGTGGAGTAATTTCACAAAAAATAATTGAATATCAATTCACTAAAAATTTAAAATACATTTTTTAAGATACCAAGTCACTCACTAGCACTAAACTTAAGTACGTCTTAAAGTAATGCTTAAATTCAGAACACACTAATAAATCAATGTATTAAGTGTGTCTTGTGCACTGCAAACATAGTTTCAGACATACTTGAGTACAAGTGGACATCACAGCTTCAAATTGCAAAGATCTTGTTCGTCCCGTCACTTGCTATCAGTAAAAAATATATAAGGTGAGAAGTCCGACGTGCCGGTAAGCTAATTAAAAAAAATAAAATACGTTGACTTCTATACAATCTGTGTCTTTTTACGTCTTAAACCAATGCTTGCAATACAAAAAACACTCTTAATACATTGTACCAAGAACCAATTTAAGCATTTATTTAAGACGTACTCAAGGGCACCTTGAAATTAAACGATTGTAGAAGAAGCGTTCAGGAAGTGTAATACGTAAATACTATAAACTGTCTTCTATAAGCGGCCCTTAATTTTGTGCAAATGGATATTGGAGAAGTACATTCGTTGTTGTTCTATTCAAATAGAGCACGTAAGAGCCTAAGCACACGTCGTATTTTATATGCGCCGACAACGCGCAGATGACGCCCGTAAATGCCATTCAAATGCAATACAGACGCGCGCGAGAAGCGCGTTTGAAGCTCGTTTGTATCACGTTTTACGCGCGTATAATCGATTTAAACGCACGAAACATCGCGTTATAAGTAAGAAGCTTATATACGCCACAGGAGTTTACACTTAGAATTTCATGTAGTTGCTTCATTTCAAAAACTAAATGAAATTAACAAACAAAACTAAAATTTAAGCTATCTCTTATCAATACATATACATACCTATATTGTGGTGAGAAAATAAATAAAACTTATTATATTATATTATTATTATATTCGATACATACGTGCGACTACCGCGCGTCGGCGGCGCGTATAAAATACGCCATGCGTACAGGCTCTAAGATTTAAATTGTTCTGAAACGAGCCATCCAAATCTGACTCTTGGCAATGTGCAATCAGAATTTTCACTATCTCTCACCTTTTCTTTACCCAACCTCAACGAATAGTTCGGCGATTCAGGCAGAAAACAAAAAACAATCACGTGTAACACAGCAATTGTCAAAAACACTGCCTGGTTCCCTTTGTATGAGCTCCACATGCCAACAGCATACACGAATATGACGCCGACTTTGCACATAGTCATCGTGAGAGAGGCTAAA
Organism: Hyposmocoma kahamanoa; assembly: GCF_003589595.1. NCBI lineage: Eukaryota > Metazoa > Arthropoda > Insecta > Lepidoptera > Cosmopterigidae > Hyposmocoma > Hyposmocoma kahamanoa. The sequence goes on along the minus strand of NW_020653391.1, from coordinate 3,054,636 downwards.
GCCCCTCTTATCGAGTCTTGAGATATCTCTTTGATATAGACCGGTATTACTACGAAGCATCCACCAGTGCCGAGACCGCCGATCGCACGAGCGATTATAAGTGATGTTGGGGTTACTGATGTTAGTTTTATTGTCCATGATATCTGGAAGAGAATTTTGAGGTTTGTTAACCTAATCTTTAATCATTGGAGGTTCTCTATGCAGAATAGCATCAATGGGTAGAGAGAGCCAGCGGAATCACAAAGACAGCACTTGACCTCCTGAGATCCAGCAAACTATAATGGGTAAAGTGCTAAACGCCCAATATACATTAAAATGTAAGTAATTCGGGGCCCTTAATTTCGCATGAAAACAAAACGTATTTTTCTGGACACCCTAAGGTTATTAAATTAGAGTGCGGTATTTTCATTATATTGTACACTGGGCGTTTACGTGGTCATAGGAATAATATTGTCTGGGTCTCAATTACTTCACATATTATGTACAGTCGGTGCCCTCACTTAGGTATCCACTATTTGTATAGCACTTAGTACAAATAGTGGATACATACGTGAGGTCATCGACTGTACATTTTGATGTACACAAGGCCTTGGAATTTAAAATTTCGTGTGGCATGGGGTTTTCTAGTGGAATTTGTAACTACTGTAAATATGAAAGAAAATCACATAACGGGATATTGGATACAGAAGACAGAATAATTCTAGGCGGTCTTTTAAGGCAAACACGGGAAAGATATGCTTACTTAAGGGATTTTTGGGTTATTCACTACGGTAGCCTACGTCTACTTAACATTTGTGACAATTAAAGCATAATTATGACTACGTAAAGGTGCCTACAGATTTGTTCGATTTCGTGACAACCACCACGTGTAATCAAACAAAACGAGTTTTGTATGCAACAGACATCCGAATACAGGTGTGATCAAATCAAATTGAGTACCTACATAATGTAAGAAGGTGACATATACGATATATATAGATAGATACGATATACTATTTACGATACGATACGTTTTGTAGATCGACACGTGTCGATCGTTAAAAATCAAACAACACAACACTACGAAAAAATGGTACATAAACATAAACAGGGCCTGTTTTCTGTAATACTCATTGCGCACGTTTGGAATTCTTAGGGCGCGTTCCCACGGCCCATGATGTCAAACGCGCCGATTTGTGATTTGTTGTTGAGTCCGGGTTGCCTCGGGCCGAACCGCGTAACGGCGCGTATTCGAGTGTGTATGGCGAGCTAGGCTTTTGAAAAGCTTTTGAAGTTACCGATCAGGTGGGCGAATCCGAGCAGGTCGCCACGGGCGAGCACAGGCGCGCTCAGGCAGCCCACTTGCCACGGCGCGTTTGCGAGAAACACGCGGCGAGGGCCGCGAAAGGGACACGGGCCTTAGGAAACCTCCTTTAGGGTGCTTCAATACTTTTGACTAGGACCGCATATTACCTTATTTATAATAAGATACCAGACTCCCTAAAGAAAGAAGAAAATGATACATACTCCAAGCCAAATTAAAGTGTTTCTTAATAAATGGGTACTACAGTGTGACAGTGAGTTTTGAAATCTCCTATAGACGATGTCAAAGAGCTTTATGTACTCTTTAACTTTTCCATAATGTAACAGTATATTTTCCTGTTAATTTTGTGTCTATTTTTCACTTTGAATAATGTATACAACTCACAGAATGCAGCAGCGATATAGCAATAATGCAGATCTTCCTCCCAAATTTGTCAGAGCTATAGCTGAAGAAGGGTACTCCTAATATCGCGGCGAGCGGTAACGCCGCCGCCATCCACGATATTGTGCCATCGGTTATTGGCGGAGATGCTGGACCTGGAGACCATAATTTAAGTCAGTCATGCTTAACGTGACCATACACCCCGAAGCCCCTACCGCCACCGGAGGACTCTTCATGGCGCAATGGGAGCGGTAGGGTCAACTTTGGGAAACTATGGCCTAGTAGACGTTAGCAAACCATGCTAATTAAATGTATGATTATTTACCAAAAGTACTAAGATCTGAGAAAAACTTAAGAATTGAACAACTTAGTGACCAGTAAAATGTACTATACAGTTCGAAATTGTAAAGGACGAATTCCTTGTCTAATTTTTCATATTTTTGTATTTTTATTTTAACGTTAAGTACTCAAAGTACATTTTTTATAATTATTAATACAAAGATCGAACACTCACAAAAAATTACTTCGATCCGGCCGGATTTGAATCAACGTCTTCTAGCATACCGTGCCAGACGCTATACCAACTAAGCCACGGAACGAACCAGCGAACCTCACGAATTTTTCTACGTGCTTGTTGCAGATTTTTTTATTTGGTTTCAACGACTCATGTGTAATTAATTCCTTACATGAAGAATTGGTATAGTTGTTTGGCACATTATTAATCGTAGAAACTGTGAGGAAGTGGTATAAAAACTTACCCGTGGGTGATTTAAGCAGCTGACGCATCGGTGACAACCATCCCAATTGAATACCGTAAGTTAATGTTGGAATTGTCGCTACGAACAAACAAAGAATTCTTGGTAAGTCATATGCATAAGAACCGAACTACTTATAGACGCAGTTCTTAGTAACGTAATTCTAATGAATTGTTCAACAGGATATTGACATTTTTTAAGCAAATACATAATAAGTCTGCAACTCAACTGCCTCCGCGGCCGAACGGTTACCATGCTGGACTCCCACGCAGAGGCCCTGGGTTCAATTCCCAGGCCGGGAGACGTATTTATATTTATACACGGTTGTCTACCTACGTGTGTGTCCATGGCACCCGCGATACAGGGTTTCCCAGGGGCTATGAGGGTGTGAGTTATTATTAAGTTTTACAATTTCGATGGCTTAGTGGATAATTCTAGGCGCTTGATGAGGAGTTACCGGGTTCGATGTTCGGTAGGATGAATTTAAGAAATATTTGTTTTAATTTTTAACCGACTTCAAAAAAGGAGGAGGTTCTCAATTCGACTGTATGTTTTTTTTTGTATGTATGTTACGCTATAACTCCGGTATTCGTGAACCGATTTTCATGATTCTTTTTTTGTTGGAAAGGGGGTACTTCCATAGTGGTCCCCATTTCATTTTGAAGAAAATCATCCACCTTGAAGGGTGGCTGTTCACGCATGAAGATTTATTTTTATAAATAGCGCCTAACTTTAATTGAGGAGCAATTACTTTAATGGTTGATTTAGCTACTTCTCCAATTCAAGGCGTTTTCTCTCAATATATGTACTTTGAGTAGTGAGAACCGATTTTTATTATCTCCAGTGTCAAGTCCTGTATAGTGGCGAACTAGGGGATATTTCAATAAAACTTAGCAAATAGACGTAATTCCACGTACTTTTGAAGTCGGTTTTTTTTGGTACTCTGTACTGATTATAATAATTACAATTAAGAGTCGGTACACCTCAAGCTCGAATGCAAATTTGGCCGTACTAATACGGTTCAATTTGCTTGGGTTGGTCGGCGGCAAAGTGTCCCGGGTTTATTTCAAAATTTATTTTTTTACAAACGAAATTAAAGCCATTTGAAAAATGCATATCGTATAGTGTACGTGTTCCATTTAGTTCAGATGATATAAAAAAAATCATTGGTATATAATATTATAGGTAAGTACCTATTGAATATAGCGGTTTTCTTGTAAAATGTCGAGGTAAGTTTATGTTTTTTTCTATCGTGAAAACTTTTTAGCAATCGTGTTTTCACACTGTATAGTAATCAGAGTATTTCTTAATTTTACTAAACATTTTTTTCAAAGTGATTGATTCGACACTGTTGTGCGGAATCAACCAAAGCCGTTTGTTTGTATAGATTCTTAAGTTATGAACCTGCTAAGGGAAGCACCACACTCACCGACGCGGCTTGAGTCGGTTAGAAAAAGCCTTATGTCGGTTAGAATAGGCTAACTGACCTTTAATCATTCCTCAGATTTTACTGCCATAGAAAAATAATTCGTTTTCTTTAATAACTGTAAATACAGTGGTGGTCGTATAATTAGAAACCCTACAAACGGTCCTTGACATTATGTAAGAAACTTCACCGCAATCGTTTTTATTTTGAATTTAAACAATAAATAGGACAACAATAGGTTCAACGATTTATTATTTATTAGAAAAACAATATACATCCCACTACACAAGTGCAGTTTCAATATTACATTACGGACAAACACTTAAATCAGTTTTAAGGTATAAACAATAATGGACAACTAATTAGAAACAACAACAAAAAAGTGTAAAAAAACAACATTTTTTTAATTATTAGCAATTAGTATTTATCCACAGCCTACCAATATTTATAATTAATATTTAGTGGCGTATTCCTTATTTTCAATAACAGCTCTGCAACGACGTGACATTGATTCAATCAATGTCATACATTGTTCTAGGGGGATTGAATTCCATGCTTCAACAAATGCTTCATATAATTCGTTTTGACTGGTGTTACGCTTGTTTGAGACTTTCTTCTTAACAATATACCACAGATTTTGTATCGGGTTTAAATCCCGTATTGTATTTGCTGGCCAGTCTAAAACGGATATACGCTGTTCGATAAGGAAACGTTTGACGCTATTGGCAGTGTGTTTAGGATCATTGTCATGCTGAAAGATCCAGGTTACAGGCAAATGATCGTCCGAGTAGGGAATCATTGTGTCCTCTAAGATATTTTTGTACTGCCATTGATCCATTGTACCTTCAATCTTCCGAACGGGACCAACTCTACATCCGGAAAAACAACCCCAAATTTAATGTTTCCGCCACCGTGCTTGACTATGCTCCTTATGTATTTATATTTAAAAGCACTGTTTACAGGACGTCTAACATAGCGCTTTCCATCTGAATTTACCATGTTTATTTTCGTTTCATCTGAAAATAAAACTTTTTTCCAGTCTCGTACCATCCAATTAACATATTTTTTTGCGAATAATAATCGCTTCTCTCGATGTTGCTTGGTAAGAAGCGGTACCTTTCGAGAGGTTCTTCCAAACAATTTAGCTTCCACTAATCTTCGGCGTATCAGTCTTGATGAGATGTTTCTGGGGTCATCAGGCGAAAAAACTTAATTTTTAATCTGGTTTGAGCCTTTAAATGGGTCTTTTTAGCAACACGAACGATTAGCTTATCTTCTCTGGGAGAGGTTTTTCTTGGCCGAGCCTTTCTAAGAACATTTTCAACAGTTCCATGTGTTTTATAGTGATCAATTGCATTAAAAACTTTCTTCACAGAACAATTTAAATGCTCAGCTATTTTTCTGTACTTCCACTTTTGATCTAAATGTAAATTAACAATTATTTGCCTAGTTGACGCGTCACTACTTTTATTTTTGCCCATTTTGAACAAAATTAAATTCAGATCAAATTTTGAATTGCCGCCAAATTAATAGCAAACATCAAGAAAGAAATGTTATTCTTCAATTTCAAAAAAAGAACGAGCTATAGATGTTTTTTTCAAATGTTTCTAATTAGACGTCCAAGCGGCCAGGAACAGAAAATATACTCGTACATTGTGTAAGACTCATTTTATAATTAAAAGTAAGATATGTTTTATTTTTTAGGCATTTAATGATTTTTTATTTGAGTGGCTAAATTATTGGATGATTATTTATTATTGAATTTATATATTTTCACGAACATTTGTACGTTGAAGTTAAACTTCCTTCAATCATAAGAAGTGTATCTAATTAAACAACTAGCACTGCATTTGTATGACCTACATTTATTTCTTTTGTGAGTTTGGGTGTAATTTGTGGTCGTCTATGCATGTATCCATGTCACCCGCGATACAGGGTTTCCCTAGTGCAGGGCATCACGTCACGGCTATGAGTGTGTGCGTTATTTACAGTAATATTGAAATTTTCAATATTTTTGTACCAAATTCCATTGTGCTATTGATAATACAAATGTCATTGGAGCCGCCAGACTCAAAGTAGATGACGATCAGGAGCTCGACGACTCGTAAAATCAAAGACGATTTTAGTTAACTGTATTATATTTTAAAATAGGTGACTGGTTAGTTACAGGAGTAGTGATGTTAAATCGATACAGTGATAGTTTCTGAAGGGGTACAGTTTTAAAAGTGAACGGTCCTTTTGACCTTTTTAGTTACGTACAAAATTCGTTACAAATGTGGTAGGGATGAAAAAGACATATGTGGTGTTACTCGATTGGTTCAAAATAGACCTACGTAATGTGCCATTGACGAGCAGCGTTTTGTTACTGCTTTGGAAATTATGTTAAAATTACAAAAATTGTTGCGTTCGCAACAGTCATCAACACGTTACCTATTTAAATTTATATTTAATTATAATAGAGCAATTTCTGTGCTACGTATTGTAATAATGGAACTTTCATTAAAATTACAGGAAAGTTTGTAAGGCGAAGAATAGACGAGTTCATAGGGGGCGCCACCAGCGTACGAAAAGGCAGACGGAACGAAACGTCAGTGATGTTAACGAATTTTTAAGCGGGAGTGTGAGATAGGAGGATTGAGAAGAACACGGTCTATCGGTGGCACTAGTAGCCGTGGTCGATTTCATCGCACGGTGAAGCTAAGATGAACCCACGGGGCCGGCCGATGGTGGCAGGCTGGCCCGAGGAGGAGGGCGTTCCGCGCGGGGCTCGTTTGGTCATCGGGACCGCGCGGATGCGCGTTAGGAGGAGGGTCGCGGGGGGAGAGACGTGTCGGTGTGTCGTTGTCGTTCGTCCTGTCCTCCGCGACTCTGGCGGGGCTGCACCGCTTTCGATGATCAGAAGAAACACTCCGGGGGTTTAGTGCGGTCGGGCTGCTTCCCTTCAGGGTTCACCCCAGTTCCACATAACCCCGGCTCTGCCCCCGCGGGGCCGGGGTATCTGTAAGCAGATTCCCCCGGATTAACCAAAAAAAGGCTAGTATATGAAAAAGCAGGCCAGAAGCCAATTTGCTTGCGTTTCCAAACATGTTTTCAGGTCAAATTATATATAATTAAATAATACTAGTACACAAACATAATTAACATTACTGAGTTTTAAAAGTAGGTGTCTAAATTTTATTAGTAATAATAATAATAATAATAATAATAATAATAATAATAACACACACACTCAACATAGCCCCGCACTAGGTAAACCCTGTGTCGCAGGTGCCATGGACACACACATAGACAACCACAAAATACACCCAAACTCACGAGAGAAATAAATGTAGGCCATACAAATAGTTCTCCCGGCCCGGGAATCGAACCTGGGACCTCCGCGTGGCAGTCCGGCATGGCTACCGTTCGGCCACGGAGGCAGTTAATGCTCGTTTGTCTTAGTTTTGAGGCCAAACTTTATTTATTATACGAATCAATATTTTTTGCGTAGGTCAGTACAGATTAAAATATCGATTGATTTAATTTATTTTATGTCTCAGAGAAAGATGATCAATCATTTAAAAAGATAACCGTTTAGATTTTTTCGCCTACTGTTTTTGCAAATTTAAAAAGATCATTTAAATTCATGCCCTAATAAAACTGTCATTCCCAATGTTTTTTTATTTGAAGGAAGGGATTGCAAACATTCGTTTTCGAATAGTAATTCGAGTTCGGAATATGAAATACATGCTGGATGAGATATGTAATAAAATAAATCAATATAAAATAAAATCTTACAATTTTGTTTCGTTTCATCTACCATTCAAAAAAATCAAAATTATCAATTTTTTTTCGGGACGAACAAGTCGTGTGCCTGATTATAAGCTTCACGCCTGTCCATAATAGTTGCAGTGTTACTCAGAGCTTTAAATTGCAAAGATCTGAGGGGCACTGCCACTGCACCCGTCACCCTGAGACATAAGTTGACAAGTCCCGTGTGCCTGCAATTTCCCCAGCATTGTTACCCTTCAGAACGCAGTAATTCTTGTATTAATGCTTGGCGGTAGAAACAGGCAAGATGGCAGTACTTCCCTGGACCAACTTTTTCAGAAGGAGCTCTATTGCTACTGGATTAAAAAAAAAAGTTATGATAATTATTTATTTATATTAATTATTTATATTTATTTTATATTAAACTGAAATAAATTTGACCTAATGTTCGGAAACGCAAACGAATTCAGTTGTGTTTTTTATATACTACCCTAAACTACTAATGAATAGGCATTTTCAGATATACGAATAATCGTAAAAATTATCTGAACTGATAATATACAAAATTATTGTTATATAAAAAGAGCTTTACATAAAATGAGAATTATATGAAATTAAATTATAGGAAGTGCATGTATTGAAACTGAAAATTATATGAAATAAGTGTAATATCTATTAAAATTAAGTTTATTTGATTTTCACATTTACAAAATTTTATAATTTTTTTCTACCAATATCGTTCGGGACACCGTGAGACGGGTTAAATTCTCACTCCATATACGAAATGAATCTTGATTTGATACATACGGAAAGAAAGGGTGTAAAAGCCATTTTTATCAACAATACGTTATCGATAATGATGGGTCAAAATTTCAAGCGATTTATCGATCGAAGAACACCATATTTCGTTGTTCTCTATAAGTAGTTTTTTACGTAAATATAGATATATAAGTTAATAAAGTATGAACCAGAACCGGGTGCACGAAAGGAGTCTCCCTGCACGACCCACCCTTCTTTTCCTATACGTCTGGACCTTACACCATGATGACCAAGCATTATAGTAAGCATGTCATCGATATGATAACAAGAAGCAGAAGAAGTAAAACCTTTATTTTTTTTAATCTGTGGCTCGTCTTGTAAATTTTCGTTTACGACAATCTAAGAGAGGTTTTGAACCACAGATAGTAAGAGCAAACAAATTATGAGCGCACAGGACATTCTGTTGATAAGCACATCACAGACTAATATAATACAAACACATACAATTTATAATAATAATAATAATAATAATAACGCACACATTCAACATAGCCCCGCACTAGGGAAACCCTGGGTCGCGGGTGCCATGGACACACACATAGACAACCACAAATTACACCCAAACTCACGAGTTGAAGAACAGTTGGTTCTGCAAATAAAACAGTGAAGAAAAAAACCGTAACATTCTATTTTTAACCGGGAACAAATATGCATATCAACTTTAAGAACGTTCACCCTATATAGATTGTTATAGGTAATATCACACATATTCCCAAGTTTGACTTACCTAATAGAGCTGTCAAAATTTGTTTCCGAACACTACCCACCGTGCTGACTTGATTTCTTTGCTTTTCATCCATTGCGTGAGCTTCCGTTACACAATTAAGAATATAAACACAACCGCTTTTTTAGGTTAGGATTTCTAAAACACTACTTCAATGTAATAAATGAAAAAACCAACAATTTTAATTTGGAAGTCTACGAGAAATTTAAAAAAAACGATGCTTAAAAGTGTAACTTTTAGATTTAAGTCATGATTCAATTTCTTTATATGAGTCTTTTTTTAACAAAAACACGTTAGCATTCTTGCCTGAACGCGAGGCAACTACAGAACACAGAACACATACAGAGACTGTACTAAAAAAAACTTACCTAACTTCATGTGTATGATTACACGTTGTTGACACATTGTTGCGTCATGTGTTTCGCTAAATGGCTAGATTTTAATGCTGTAAAGAACAATAATTTTTGTAGGAATTAATTTTTTTATATGGATTTGTGGACGCGAAACGTTGGGTTGTATAGCTTAATTTCCAATGTGAACTTATCGCCAAAACTTCTTAAAATAGTTTTTATTTTTAACTACGTTTAAGTGTTATTAAATACATGTTTTTATTCGGGTATATTATTACAATCAAGTGCACTGGGTGCTACAAAAATGTCAGATCATGTTGTGGTGTAGTCTAATACTGACAATGTATAATGATGTGTAGATATTTGCATGTTATTTAATATATGTGAAACATGTTTGTGCTGGCACCGTCTCTTGCTATATCTTTTGTTACGACAATGTTTTAAACAAATAAACGAATTATTATTATATTTACTTGTGAGGATTTTTAATTGGCTCTCAGTTGTTATTATTATTATTTAATATAGTTTTAAGTTGTTGGTCTTATTTAAATAAATAAATATATCCGCTGCATGATAATAATGAACAAATGTATGTATGTCGTAACAAAAACATTGTACACCAGGTAGTTATATGAATTCAAGGTTGTATGTCATAATAATTGTTAAAATGAGCTTTTAACGACTGTACTAGGTAAGAGACTTAAAAGTAGAACTAGGTAGACAACATTTTTAGTAAACTTTTAGAAACTTAATTTTTGTTGCAAAATTTTTGTGTAAGGATAGAAATTACTTTGCGCAAAAAAAAATTAAATGTTGTAGGAACTAATTGGCATATTAGACACTATTCAAAAAGTCCAATGTTAAGAAATTGCATGTAACATTGAAGTTGTACCACCATGTTTCATTAGTCACTGCAAAGATAGAGTTCATGCACTTATCGATTTCGCAAAGCGTGATATGAAAATGTAATCAAAAACTGTATTTATTCAATATAATACCGTTTGGTTCCGGGTAACGAGCTCAATCATTGTATTTTCAATTGGGTGTTGGAGTAAGGAACTAAGAGACAAGAAAGTCACTTACTTGCTAAGTAAAGATTTAGTGGAAATTAAGCCGTGGCAGCCTAATGATTTCACCTACCGCCTCTAAGTCAAAGTCAAATAATCATTTATTCTAAGGTAAAATAAATTTGCACTTGAAAACGTAAAATACGTTTTAAGCTACTGCTCGTTCACTATGCTGACTTCCCTGAGAAGAACGATCAAGAAACTCTACTACTAGGCTTTCGTTCCGTGGCTTAGTTGGTATAGTGTCTGCCACGGTAAGCTAGAAGACGTCGGTTCGAATCCGGCCGGATCGAAGGAATTTTTTCTGAGTATTCGATCTTTGTATTAATAAATATAACAAACTAGTGGAGTGATTTCACAAAAAATAATTGAATATCAATTCAATAAAAATTTAAAATACAGTGAATAGCGACATCTCTCGCCAGGACTGGTAATTGTAATGATATCTAACTGGGTGATAAAACTTTCATAGATTTCTCATAGATGGCGCTACGACTAAAAAGTCGTTGAAAAAAACCAAATACAAAGATACGACGCATGCACATAGAAAAATTCGTGAGGTCCGCTGGTTCGTTCCGTGGCTTAGTTGGTATAGCGTCTGACACGGTAAGCTAGAAGACGTCGGTTCGAATCCGGCCGGATCGAAGGAATTTTTTCTGAGTGTTCGATCTTTGTATTAATAAATATAACAAACTAGTGGAGTGATTTCACAAAAAATAATTGAATATCAATTCAATAAAAATTTAAAACTCTTCTACTATTTTAAAATAAACTTAAATGTTATGGAGTACACTTTGAATCAAATTTGTGTGGAATCTAGAGCCTCTGAACCCCGAGTCTTTAGTTTTGTAATATGACTTTTTAATTAAAATATGTTTAATGTAAGTTTTAAACATAGGAAATGATAATTTTAATATGTGCTCCGGAATCTTGTTGTAATAACGTATACAGTTTCTCATAAAAGAATCGTTTACCTTAGTTAAACGAAATCGTGGTACAGGGTCAAGAGCACTTCAAGCTTGACACGTATGACTTAAATCCAACTTTATGCCGCTTAAGGTAAGAACGGTAAGAAAAGTACAAGCTTGATGTGCTCTTGATTGTAGCATGAGTGTGGACTTAGTTCCAATATTAATATTACGGATATCTTCTTTCTTAATGAAATTATGTATATTTTTACGGACATACAAAATATTTGAGTAAACGCATTGTCATGCCATGATACTTGTACCTGTTTCTCTAAACTTGTCTCTGAGAGAAACCCGAGAACCTAAACGAATCGCTCATTTTTGCCACACAAATGTAGTTTGTATGGTCTGCCGCTTTACCCCACATGAGAATCCCGTAAGATATTATACTATGGAAGTAATTAAAGTAAACGGCCTCTCAAGCAGACGTCGTGGGTTCGATTCCTGGTTCGAACCTCTGAGTTTCTCGTAACTTATAATTATGAGAAATTTAATTTGAAATTTACTGAGCCTTTCGGTGAAGAAAAACATTGTGATGACACTTGTACGTCGAAGAAGGTCCACAACCCTGGGAACCCTGGGAACCCTGGGAAAACGTTTATTAGTACCCTTCAGAACCGTATTCTTGCGTTGCTGCTTGACCTTTTTGACAAGAAACTCTACTACTAGTAGATTAAAAAAAAATTATATATAACGCATGACAGGTACTGGAAAAGATGGAGGATAATGGTCGTAATTACATAAACAAAGCTGCCGCATGCTTAGAAATATGGAGCCGGCCGCCTCCAGCATGCCTCGGCAACCTTGGAAACGTTTCGGAAGCCTTCTTTTTTGCGCATTGTAACGGAAAGTATAAACGTCTCTACTCCTGTAATGTCAGTCTTTCTAGATATGACTAAAGCCTTCGACTTTGTAAATCACTCAAAACTCCTTTACAAGCTTGAAGCATACGGCATTAGAGGAACAGCCCAAAATTGGATAGCGAGCTACTTAAAAAAAATCGGACACAGTATACTGAAATAAGTAGATTAACAAAAAACAAACACAATAATAGATTAGAAAAACAATTTTTTAGATCACACCTTAAGACGACTAATGCTGGAATACCGCAAGGTAGCGTCTTGGGTCCGTTACTGTTCCTACTCTACATTAACGACCTCCCACATGCTATTGATCATAATTGTTTACAATTTGCTGACGATACAACTCTTATAATAAAATGCCAAAACAAAGCGACTTTTAACACTGACGTAAATAAAGCACTGACAGACGTAATAAGTTGGATGGACATCAATGACTTGAATATTAATATAAGTAAAACCAAAGTTATGACATTTAGATCTTACAACTCAAATCCCATACCGGTTAAAATTAATTACAACTCTGATACTGTAGATGAAGTAGACACATTTAACTTTCTTGGGTTAACAATCGACAAGAACCTTAACTGGAAGGAACACATCGAACAGATGTGCATGAACCTAAACAGATTTGTTTACGCTTTACGAAGACTAAGGCAAACTGTCTCGCGAGAAGCTGCGTTGACGGCTTATCACGGCTACGTTTCGTCCGTGCTCAGCTACGGTCTTGTACTATGGGGTAACGCAGTAATCTTAGAAAGAGCGTTTAAAGTCCAGAAGAAGTGTATTCGAGCAATTTGCGGTGCGTGGTTCGATGACAGTTGCAAACCGCTGTTTAAAAAGCTGAACATGCATGTACATTAGGGATATCTGCGTATTTGTCAACTCTCATCCTCAAATATTTTAAAACACGCGGTGAAGTCATTCAAAGGCAAACTAGAGCAAAAATTATGAATCTCTTATACCAACCTCGTTGCCATAAAGTAATTTATAAGAATAACTGCTTCAACATGTGTATAATTATTTACAACAAATTACCAAACGAAATTAAATTGTTACAAGGACATACTTTTAAATTAAAATTGACAAAATGGCTTTTGACACATTGCTTCTATAATAATAAAGAATACTTAGAATTTACAAATTTATTACATTAATTAGAAACTATAGAGACTAAAGAAACATTGAATCCCATTAATATTTGCACATCTGCTTGCAGGTTGAATACAATGTACCTAATTTTACTTAAGACCTTTGTAATTACTGTATTCTGGCAAATAAACGTATTCTATTCTATTCGGGGTGCTTCGGTAGCCTTTGGGGTGCTTTGGTAGCCTTCGGGGTGCTTCGGCAGGCTTTCGAGAACTACTGCGTCTATACGGGGCGAGTGAAGGCAGAGAGTGAGTACAGTGTTCTGGTCTAGAGCACGTCAAGCTTTACACTAAGACTTAAATCCAACTCTATGCCGCTTACGATAAAAACGACCCAAAGTACAAAGTGTCAAACTTGATGTGCTCGAGACCGTGCATAGGGATACCGCGGTATATTTAAGGACACCGGGGCATAATTGCCGTCTTGCATGCAGTGATGCCGAAGGATCCCCGTCCCGTCAGGGGGCGCCGGACCATATTCTTATACGTCCGCAAGTAAAATGTCTTGTTCGGTATACTGAGTTACGCCTTGTACAGAGATCGATTTTATTTAAGAGGTAAGAAGACTCGATCTCACCATGAAGAACCTTATGCAAGTATGTGAGGCCCTGTTTTTTACTGCGAACAAGCAAGGAAGTCTTTGTGGCTTTAAATTCGTCAAGGCTCACACTACAGCCAACGAGCCCGGGGCCTTAGCCACATTTTTGGGTGTATTGCGTCTGAAGGTGTGCCGAATACGAAACAGCATGAATCCACGGAATCCCTATTCGGTTTTATCGCTTAAAGATGCGATGACAAGATATATTATTGCAGCTGAGCTTACTTCCGTGTCTCATTTAGTCTAATTATGCGGCTTCCAATTTGGATCGCGTTTAAATTTTTCTATACTGCTACCTTAATATATTCATAGTTTGCTGAGCAAAGTAAAAACTAGGACAAAGTAAATAGTACAACAGAAACACTTTTTATCAGAAAGTATGAATAAAAATAACGACGATTTCTTTAGTGTTTTTTTCCATATCAGTAATAATTTCACAACAAAGTAAAATGGATCATAAAATTTTAACTTGATAGTGTATTATTGTATATTCACATTCGAATTTTCCGTTTAACAAGAGCACTGATTTAAAAATAATGTTTCGGTTTTCATTGGCTTTGCTTTGTGGTAGTTTCTATATGAATGCCGTTGCAAAATCACGGAGTGGCGTCAGTGGCAAAAATCCTTTCGGATGTAAGTTTATTGCGATAAGGTCACACATACACACCCAAACATAGGTAATAATCATTACTGTTATTAATAATTTATGCACAAAAGCGGGATTAATACATGTAGAGCACCTTACTGACTCCACGGGAGTACTGTAGAGCTCGTAAATAACATAGGCAAAGTATATTAGGTCCCCGAAATCGGGACATCCCGCGTATTTGAAATTAAACGTATGTTAGCGTAAATTGGTTATTAGATTAATGTAACCAAAGTTATTGTAATATTTTGTTTTCAGTTTATATATGAATTTTTGATATTTTTTATAAGTATTGTGTTTTTTGTAGGACTAATAAAATGTTTTCGAGACGCAAAAATGCAAAATAAAAACAAAATGCAAAATATAATTATTTTGTACCCTTGGCGTAATAAAGCCCTGAACCACACGTGATCATACGTCAAAAACGTGCTTTTATCTCTTGATAGTCACAATAATAAGATCTACATGAAACAAATTATGTACATGTGAAATTTGAAAATTCTCCTTTTGAGCATAAAAAAGTTATCCTGAAAAGTTCTCATTTTGCAGACGTGGCCTTGTTACATCAATTGCGCTATTTATAATTATATGACAGGTTTTGTTATTCTGGTTCTTTGACATAAAAGTTTGAATGTCTGGTATATATGTTTATGTGTCACCACTATCTTTTTTCAAAGTAAATAACAATGACGGGCGCCGGCAGTTCAGCAGCGATGAATTCAACGTGGACGGCTTGCGCATACGCAACGTTGACCCTCTCGGCAAAGCTGCGTTGCGCATTAGAGGTGGAAACTCTACGGACACTATTAACTTCCCTTACATGGCTGCTATTATAATAAATGGCAGATTGTGGTGCGCGGGAGCGATTATAGATCAGAATTGGATCGTCACAGCTGCGCATTGTCTTAATTAGTAAGTTTTTCGTTTCGTATTCGTATCCGTGAACAAACACTCGTGGATGCTGACACTCTGTTAATCGATGTAAAAAATATATGTATAGCAGCGATTATAAATGGCGACTTTTAGACGCGCGTCTGCAGCGATACTGTCGCGCGACTTTGAATGTTACCAATACTAATCATTCGAATGGGCAAATCATTCG
The DNA here is from genome assembly GCF_003589595.1 of Hyposmocoma kahamanoa. Classification (NCBI taxonomy): domain Eukaryota; kingdom Metazoa; phylum Arthropoda; class Insecta; order Lepidoptera; family Cosmopterigidae; genus Hyposmocoma; species Hyposmocoma kahamanoa. The sequence goes on along the minus strand of NW_020653391.1, from coordinate 3,038,736 downwards.
CCTAAGTCGAATCTAAGCGCAATCATTCGACTCAAGTCGAACGATTACCGATACCGAATGCCCCTGCCGTTCGGTCGGGCGCGTTTATTCGACACGAATTTCATCGCGCTCAAGCCGCGCGGAGATCGCGTGGCAGCCGCGTAGCGACCGCGTCCATTTAACTGTCATGGCAAAATACGCTCTATTTATTTAGATTTTACGTTTTAACTTAAATGAGCGTCTCGGGTGCGCGAGTGAGGCTGGCTCGTTTTTGGTCTACGCGGCGGCCACGCGGCGACCGTGCGGTGACCGGGCGGCTTTCGCGCGGCGACCGCGCTTTTGTATTATTCCAAGGAATTTAAATGTCGTTGCCTAGTAAATAGAATTCAGATTCGCCAGTAATGTACGTGAAAGCACTTTAACTGGGCGATCGCGAGAGGGGGCGTGGTGATCACGAGTATCGTTGTGCTCTATGCAATCGATGGATTATTTACTTATTTTATTTTTGAGGCTATAAACAGCTTGTAAAAGCGAAATATAAGCAAAACAGTTCCCTACTGTTAAAAATATAGTAGCAAAATACATACACAACTAAAATGACTTATACACACATACATGGCACATTATAGCAGCAAAGTAACATTACGCGAATTAACTCGTTTTATTAAAAAAAAGTATTAGATAATACTTTGTTAACGTACGCACAGCTTGTGTTAAACAAATCAAAATCGCATAGGGCAGAAACTTTGTTAGTAATGAATGATCATTCCGATTATTCGAATAGGAAAATTAGTAGGTACTAATTTGTCATTCGAATGACAGGATTAGTAATTACTAAGGAAGTCGAATTTCGAAATCATTCGCAATCGCGTTTCGCTAATCGCTAATCGTCTACCAATTTGAAGACTCTCGTCTCCAATACTTCAGGTTGTTGACGAGAGTAGCACTACACAAAAATCCATTTGTAAGACATACGTACATATGAATAATGTGGGTACAGAACCAGAACGTAGATTTACTCTATGCTTGCCTCTAAAGGAAAAGCATTTTTCCTCAAAGTGTTTGCTGCATATTTTTGAAAACTTTTTGAGAACCCAGTCTTCTCTCTTTAGCATTATAAGCCATTTCTGTCGTACTTCAATGTTTTGAGGAAATCTGAATCAACAACAATAATTAATAAATAAAAAATAAAAAAATAATTAAATGGGTGCCTCAACTACGCTATTAAAAGAAATTTTTGTTTTAATGTAGACAAAAAATAATGCACTAATGCAATATTAATTAAATATAAAGTACTAAATCCAGATATTTCTGATTCAATAATATTAAGCATGAAGATGATTTCGGTTGTATGCAAACCACACCTTTGCCTTTCTTTTTTTTCAGTTAATGATACGTCGATAACATATTATCGATTGCGTCAATCTCTATGAAAGTGGGGTTATGAATTTCAGAAATTCACGTATTTGATATTTCTTATTTAATTAAAATCGTATACATTTGGGTTATTAATGTATTTGAATGGTATAATTTTACGGATATATTTATATAAAAACTTTTGTGGTGGTGCTTTTAGACAGCTAAAAATTTAAATAGTACTTACATGTGAAATGTACAATTCTGCGAGTTTTCCTTTTTATATGAGTTACATCCGGGCACTGAACACGTTACTATGACTAATAAACGTCTGTTTAACACTATTTCACATTTTCACAAACCATTTATTTTTCAAAAATAAATGAAATTTGTTTCGTTGTCAGCTGACCCTAGGTTCATACAGGCTCATAGCATGTAATAAAGTGGTCTCGTCTATCCATCTCGCTCTAACATACGTGTATACTAACGCTCTTTCACTTGCATTGCCAATCTATGGGTACCTATATACTAAATCTATGGCGGTGACGCTGATTTTCAGTGGATTCGGCAACAGCGAACTCATGCCACGGAACACAGTAGACGACACAAACATGTTCAATTTGATATAATTATGGATAATAGTATAATTGTAAAGTAAAAGTGTAATTTTATTGTTTACATTGTTTGCAATTGTAAATAATAAAGCAACTGTGAATGATAAGGTAATTGTAAATAATAGCTCAATTTGTGACATTGTAATAATTAGCATTCAGATATTCTATTAGTACTAGCCAAAGTTAACAATAAAACGCCTGCATCTCCGACACATCGGCAGCTATGCTGGAGATTGCTGAATATCAAACAAATACGCCTTAAGTAATTTTTAAAAAGTAATACGTGACGAAGCGTTTTTGATTGCTGGCGGTAGGTTATTTCAGCATAGCGAAAGCTACCTCGAAAGCTCGCTGTTCTGTGTCGAGGACTTGGAGACGAGAGGCATGTCTAACGTGCACGGATGGGAACTTGAGCTTGTCATAAAGGTACGATGCCTGTTTGGTCTTAATGACCCCAAACAGCAATATAGCAAAATGTAGCTGGCGACGTGACTCAGAAAAGGAGTAACGTGCGCCCGATCGAATTAGGAAGCAATACCTAGCGCATGCATTCTGCAAGCGCTGGATAAGACATCTCGTATGGGAAAGTAGACACCCTCCAAACACAGTATCGGCGTTATTAAGTTTAGACAGAATTAGAGAGTCACATACATAGTTTTATACGCAAATCAACGTTAATAAATTTCTCACGCGATACAATACCTTCAAGCGATAGAAACAATTTCGGACTGTCTCAAGGATATGTCCCTCGAAATGAAGAGAACCATCCACAAGAACACCCAGATTTTTCGCCACCGAAACTAGGCCCACAGAGTACCCGCTATAGCTACTTGTGGGTCACTGGACTTGATCTTTTCAATTCGTAGTCTTGAACCAAGTACATAGGGCGCACTATAAGTTTCCGGAACTGGCCACTTACATAAACAATATTTAAAAAGTAATTGCAACATTTGAAAATGGAACTCTTTGGCTGTAGAATACAGTTTGTTTCATTTGACTGTCACTTGTTTTTACATTGTGGTGTCATTTTAGTAATTGGTTGTCTACATCACTATGGATTTAACTCGTGAAAATTTTCGTAGTATGATTTTTTACGACTTCAAGTGTAATTTAACAGCTCAGCGGAGCCATAAACGCCGTATCATCGTGCACCACAATGCCAGTTCTCACACGGCCGGACTGACAAATGAATTTTTGAAGGTGAACAAAGTTTTTTTTTTTAATATATAATAGACACACACTTGGCCACAATCTCACCTGATGTTAAGCGACGATGTGACCGACGATGGGACGCGTTTGCCTAAAAAATGCCTATTCACTCTAGCCTTGAATAGCCCCAAATTGTACTTTTCGGGAAATACAGATGCAGAGCATTCCATTCCTTTGCCGTACGCATCAATAAGTCCATCAATAAGTCCAAACTTAAAATAAAACACGCTTTATCACACATCTTTCGATTCCACAAACTTACCTGACAACTAACGCACACTAAGACATTACACAAGTCACATTGCAACGACACTATCATTACGCAGGTCGCACGCATAGGATTAGTATATCATGATCGCACATGACATCATACCATTCACTCACACAAACACAACATACATTCATCATTTTTCTTTTTGTTATTGTTAAAACCGCTTAGCGATTAATCGTCGGTATTTAGAAAAACTTACTTTAGTTTGTAAAATACTGTTAAGTTTAAGATTATGAATTAATAATGTAACAAGTTATCATAAATAAATAAATAAATAAATAAATAAAAATAAATCAGAAAGGAGGAGGCAAAGCGCTTAGTGCGAATAGGTGGAATATCAACGACATAAGAATGGAGTGCTCCGGACCTTCTAGTCGACCGAAGGAGGAACGGTGAGGGCGGAACCAAATTGAAAAGTTCCTGCGCACACTCCCCGAAATGTATCCGATAGAAAACCGACAAGCAGGCTACTTTTCTGCGATGATCGAGATTTTGGAACTTCGACTCCACAAGAGGATTATTGTTAATAAGTCTCTTTGCTTTACGCTCCACCGAGTCCAAGGCAGCTAACTGGTATTGGGCAGAGCCGTCCCAAAGGTGGCAGCAGTACTCCATACAGGATCGAACTTGTGCTTTATACAGATTTAAAAGCTGTTCAGGTGTGAAGTACCGCCTGACCTTGAAAAGTATGCCTAGTTTTCTGGCAGCAGTTTTTGCCAAGCACTCGATGTATCGCCCAAAGTTGAGGTTGGATGATAAGTCCTGACCAAGTAGCTCAAGGTGGTCCCTTATCGGCACGGATACACCTCGGAAAGTCGGAGTAAGGTGTAGGGGACTCCGTTTTGATGAGAAAAGACACGCCTGTGTTTTAGCCGCATTAAACCTGACCCTGTTAGCATCTCCCCAGTCGGAAGCAGCTTTCAGACTCAGGTTCAACCGGGTGACCATCGCCTCTCGCTTACACCGGATCTCTTCACTGTTGTCTCGGGCGTCTGGCACATAACTCACCGCCACTGTGCTGTCATCTGCGTACCCAAAGATACCGGGCATCAGCAGCAGGTCGTTGATATGCAGCAAGAATAGAGTGGCGGAGAGGACAGATCCCTGAGGTACACCGGCATTTATACCATGAGGAGCAGACGAGTAACCATCTACAACTACACGGATTGACCTATCCTTCAGAAAATCGCCCATCCATGTGCAAAAGCCAACAGGAATTCCGTAAGCTGGAAGCTTGTTTAACAGGCTATCATGCCAAACCCTATCAAAAGTTGACCTTATGAGCCATTCCGTGTACAGTCCCGGCCTGGCACCATGTGATTTTTATTTATTTCCAATAATTAAGAACCAGTTACGCGGTCAACGACTTTCATCACCTGAAGAGGCTGTCGAAGGGTATGAAATATATACTTCAGAGATTGTCACGGAAGAGTGGCATAAATGTTTTCAAAATTGGTTCATTCGTATGAAAAAATGCATTATCGCTAACAGCGAATGTTTTGAGAAACAATAAATTAATTTCTCACCATTTATAGTACTTTTTTTCTTATTCATTCCGGAAACTTACAGTGCGCCCCACGTATAGGACGAACTGCCCCGACGATCTTAAAGCTAGCGCTGGGTTGCATCAGCCTCTGGTGCCACTCCTCTTGCATTAATTGGTGCAGCTCCGCTTTACAGACCTCCACCTCCCTAGGTGCAGGCCTATCGTCTCGATTCGGCGACTCCACGCGCCAGAAGTACAAAGCAGAGAGACTTTAACTTCCAGGTCCCAAGGCGGAGTTCCTGCCAAAGTGCAAGCCGCCTCTAGAGATATTGTACAGTAGCCCCGTATGACCTTGATCGCCATCGGCCTCTGGGGTTTGCACACAAGTGACACAAACAGGGGCTCCGACAGGTGGTGTTAGGTCTACCGAGATAGGGCAACAATGACCCCAGGGCTGCTGTGGCTCCCATCAATCTTAGACTTAGCTGACGAAAGTGGGCATTAAAATTCCACCGGCTGTCAAGGGCAATACACAAGTATTTGATTGTCGACCCTACACCAATACGTACTCTATCAACTACTATATAGGACCCCGGTGGCAGTGCTTTTCTTGGTCCGCGGAAGCAGATTGCCTCTGATTTGTTAAGGGCTACTTCTATACATAAGCGCTTGATTCTGTCCACAACCAGTGCCAGTCCTACCGTAGCAGTGCGAGCTGCTACTTCAAAAGTCTCACCTTTAGCATTGACCAACGTATGCCCCAATTACGTTACAAAGGTACGTTGGTATCTGGTGATACCTAAGAGCCTCTTTAATGGTATTCCAAGGTAGGGAGTTGAAAGCATTGGCGATGTCCAAAGACACTGCTAAGACCACCCCACCTAGGGAAACTGTCTACTCTACAAGAGTCTTTACTCGTAAGATAGCGTGAATTGTCGACCGACCGCTTTGGAATCCGAACTGGTGATCCGAAATATCCGATCCTTCCATAAATAGGTGTCCCAAGATTCTATTTGCTACGATGCGTTCAAAGAGTTTGGCCACCTTATCAAGTCGTAACGTATTCTGAAAGAATAACGGTTTTGTTACAATTCGGTTTTCGGTGTAATGAAAATTCGGACAAACGTTATTTCGGCAAAAAAATTCGAGCTTGTGGTAGGTTACCATTAGACGATGACGATCGTCTTAATCGTAAGGTCCATTGTTTATTGGAGAGATTTTATCCTTAATATTAATCCTATCGATTAGTATAATAAAAGGTGAGTGTTTATTTGCATTTTTACTTTGTTTGATTTCGACACAGGTATCTAAACTTACTTAAAACCAATGATTTTTATAAAATGCATATTTTATGAAAAATAAAAGAATCCGTAAGTAAAATTAGTTACCTTAAGCATTTAAGGTAGTTTTCCCATTTAAGTCCAAATTATTTTTTTACCCTGTATAAAATATTTAGGATAGTGGGTATTACCTAATAAATATTGTAATAATCGGGAAAGGTTGACATTGGTATATGTTCAACCAGTTATATCTTTAAAGAATACTAAGGAACTCGTGGTAGATAAATAAAAAAATGTTACAAGTGGAGGAAGCGAAAGTGGAGCGAAGGAGGAGGAGGTTGTGGACCTCAAGCTACCCTATTCAGGGAAAGGCGTGGTGGTTAACGTGACCAATTATTTTTTCCCTCAGAATGGGACGTCTGCAAATTTTTTTATTATTTAAAAATAAAATACTTGTGTATGTTAGTTACGAAATGTCAAAAGATTTTAAAACATTCAAAACTCACCTAAAAATGTTTCATGATCAAAAATGTTTGTAGAGCTCCTTGTGAAAGAGTTCGTCTCTGCCGCAACTCTGCCACCAAGCAGTAATGTGAACATTAATGTGGCAGTGCCCCTCAGATTTTTACGACTTGAAGCTCTGAGTGGCACTGCAACTAATAACAGTTCGTAAGGTCCATAAGGACAGGCGTGTAGCTTACCATCAGGCGTTTGACTTGTTCGTCCCGTCACTTGATATTATAAAAAAAAACTAGTCTTGTATGTAGTCTGGTGGAGGCTTTATTATCTTTAGTTTTCGCGCCAATTTTATTAATGTTACGTGTGTCCTGTTTTTAAAGCTGGCCATTGTTAAGGTTTTTTTATAATACTAAGTGATGAGACGAACAAGTCGAGTGCCAGGTGGTAAGCGACACGCCTGTCCATAACAGTTGCAGTGCTACTGAGAGCTTTAAATCACAAAGATCTGAGGGGCACTGCCACTGCGACCGACACAGAGACATAAATTGACAAGTCCCATGGTTTCTTTTTTATTTTAATTGTATTTTTTTTAGTTTTGTGTCAAATGTATGCATGCCAAATAAAGGCTATCTATTTTTTATTTTTTTAGTTAGCTTAGTTTCGTTCGCGGTGTGGCTTACGCGACATTGTCTTATCTATGTACTTATTTGTTATTTTGATTATGTTTTATTTCATTCGGAGCGCCTGAAAGATTCAAACATGCAAAGTTTCTTTCACGATTAATTGTTCCGTAAGTACCTGTTGGTGTAAGACTCCTTAAGCAGAATTACAACTTTTCAGGAGAGAAGTTTAAAGGTTTAAGCAGTTGTTTAGTTCATTTTATTACGCTTGTTCAACTATGAGAGTTATACAATTTCTCACAATTTCTCATTATACATAATGTGTATTAATATTTATAACTTCCACGTGACAAAAACAATGAACATGTTTAAGTGTTTTGATATTTTCGCTATAAGTCAATTAATATTGCCTAAAAAGTTATACGAATTAAGGCGGCTTCCCACGGGCCACAGCCCGTTTCGCAGCCTTTTCACACGTTAAGTTTCTTAAAAACGCGCCTTGGAAAGAGGGCCGCCCGAGCGCGCCCGTGCTCGCCCGATAACTTCAAAGGCATAGGCATGCTCTCGATACAAATTCGAATACGCGTCGCCACGCGCGTCTACCCGCGGCGGACTCGCCCTTTTCTCGGGTTCGTCCATACAAATCGGCACGTTTGCCATGACGGGCCGTGGGAACGCACCATTAGAGGGAACGCCCGTTATTTTGTCACATATCCAAAGAGTAAAAAAATTAAGTAATTCGAATTAAATTTTACCACGAGGGGTGCGGTAGATCATCTTTTGGCTTGCATGCTGATTTTGGTTCAAATTGAAATCGAACCGATCGGGTATTCTCGAAATCAGATGGGATTCCGAGCGAGTAGATGAACCTGATTCCTACTATATCTTTTTCATTTGTGAGTTAAATCAACTATCGTTCCGATTTGAAATGTCAAAGTTTCCGATCGGCCAATTGTCAATCGCAATTATACGCCTCGACTCAGAAAAAACGCAGTTTCCGATCGGGAGAGGCAATCAAAATCAAGCTGCTGGTTCGCCAGATAGCCATTATGTTTTCTTCTTTTTCTAAGAGTTCACCCTTCAGTAATACTAGAGCTCCTTATTTATGGGTTCGTCCAGGGATTTAATTTCTGCCATCAAGCAGTAAGGCGATTATCATGCGCCCCGCACACGGAAACGCGTTGTCAGTGTGTTTTGTACGGCGTGTGTTTTCTGTACAAATTGAGGTATTTCGGTTAAAAAACGCAGCTACGCACACCGGTGCATGGCGCGGAACGGTGTGTTAATCGCTTAATGTGAGCACTAATGCATTTCGGTTTTGAAAAACGGTGAATTTACAGGCACATGGGACTTGTCAACTTATGTCTCAGGGTGGTGATCTTTGTGACTTAAAGTGGTACTGCAACTGTTATAGACAGGCGCACGACTTGTTCGTCCCGTCTTTGGTATCATAAAAAAAGGTAAATTATAATCTTTACAAAAGGAAAAGGACAGTAACAATATTTTTCTATCAGCGTCCTTCACGTATCCCCAATGAAGACTCTACACAAGTACGTGAAAGTGCGCGTGGGCAGCAGCAGGCCGCACGAGGGGGGACAGCTTATGGAAGTGGTTGGGGCGGTGAGACATCCGAAGTTCGAGGAGGAGCCAGTTCCACATGCTGACATCGCGTTGTTGAAGCTTGCCGATAATCTTGGTAGGTTTCTAATAGACATGGCTCGTATCTGATAGACATCAATCAGGGCCCCACGTTCGCTAATCTCAAATCATCTCAGTTGTATGACGATACAGTGCCAAATGGCAAGACTTTATGGGTAATTTTCAAGTGAGTTTTTTGTACTCAATTTTGGTGACAATTTATTTTTATTTATATATTTATAGAACATCATCATGAAGTATTATTTAATATTCGAGTAATTAAATAATAAAAATTGTCACCAAAATTGAGTACAAAAAACTTACCTAAAAATTACTATTGTACGTTTGGTATTCTGCTAAAAGTTAAGAGTCGAGGATTTTCGTCGAGCTGCTATCAACTGCCATTGCAATTATTTGGTATTCTACTCTTCAATGGCTAGTATTATTGATAATTCCGCTAATTTTTGAAACTAGTAGTCATTATAATTCCACTGAGACTCCACTGAAATTGTATTAAAATTATGATAATATTTACTATTCTGCTAAAATCTATTTGCAATGGCAGTTGAGACTTAATAGAATGTCAGTGCAACGGCGGTGATGGCATTTATTCAATCACTAACAATCGATGTTGCCTTACTTAAACTACCATGGAAATTACTATGCATTATCTTAATTTTTATCTCGCTTAATCGGCGAATTAAATATAGTTTCTATTATATTACATAATACACCGTAGTGCATTAATGTTATCGATTATTAATATTAGGTCGATGGCGTAACATCGACCCACCATTGAAGAGCAGAATACCAAAAAAATTGCAATGACAGTTGAATAGTAGCTCGATGGCTAATCATCACTTTTTTTTTATATCGTTTGACCTTTTGTGCGCGTTTGACCTCCAGCACACGATGGAGATCAAACGCGCACTTACATTACTGATGGAAAGCGATGATGACGTCCATGCACCAAGCTATACCGTTCAACAGGCAACAAGTCTGCAGGCAGAGAATGCCACTCCATAGCCATTAGCCATATCAATGTGAAAGCGTAACGCTTCGTGCGAATCTTTGGAATATCCACGACATACAGATACTCAAGTCTACGTCTCTCCGTGATATATCCCGTAAAATACCGATAAGCAGGCAACTTTAGGGCGGTATTCAAGGCTCTACATCTTCGCCTTCACCAAATCAAATTCACCTATATGCCTCTTATCAGAATAAAGTCTTTTATCAGAATACCAAATGTACAAAATCCTGCCTATGGCACTGTATCGACATACAACTGAGATGATTTCAATTTGGTAGACTTGGGGTGGAGGTCTTGCGTAATAATGATAGATATCCTCAGTCCACATGAATTTTATTGTAGTAGATATAAATGACAAAGTAGGGAAAATTAAATAAATGGCTGAATAAACGAGATAAAAATTAAGATATGTATGGTAGTTTTAGTAAAGCAACAACGATCGTTAGTAATTGCATGAATGAACATTTGCCATTCCACTGAGACTCAACTGCCATTGCAACAAGATTTTAACAGAATAGCAAATATACTACCGGATACATAATTCGGGCCACCTTGCATTTTCAATATTAAATGCTTAGCTTAAACAATGTTTGATTGATCAAAAATGCTATTATGCAACTTTGAAACTGGTATATTAAACGTCCTTAATTAAAATATGAATTAAAAAAACCGGAGAAAACTTTTTCTTCGATGCTAACTATATTTTTATATTCTAGCCCTTTAAGGGTAAAAATGCAAGGTGGCTCGAATTATGTGTCCAGGAGTGTAATTATGATAAATTGCAATTACGATGACTAGTGGTTTCCAGAAACTCAAGTTTTTGTTTCGCGTAAAACTACTCACAAGTTTAGGTTAAGGCGCGTCCTTAGTGTAATAAGACCACATTTGCAAAATGACAACTTTTCAGGGTACGTACAGACCTGGCGAAATCGACGCGAATATGTGCAGTTAAGAGTATACTACCGCATCTAACCTCAGAATTCAAATTTTTCCCGTTTTAATACGGTTCCTCCTTTCACCCGCTCAGAGTAATTTAAAAACTCCTTTACTGTTAAGGCTGCGCAGTTATGGAACGAACTCCCGTCTGAAATTCGATATTCTAAATCGTAAAATAAATTCCTATATTTAAAACTGCATTACGTAGCATCTTCTGGCTCAATCTTAGTCTGCAACTTAGTCTGTATATGTAGTACTAAGTAGAAGTTTTTTAAGTATATTTATGTATGTAAATAAATATATACGTCGGTATATAATATTATGGTCATTTATTATTTCATAATACGATAATGTTAGTTTTTAATAATACATTTCAATTTTTATCACTGGCACACTACGTCTCCCTCTGTTCAGTTCTCCTCTGCCTCGAAGGCTGCCTGGAAGAGATCGCTTTCAGCGACATGGCCTCCTTTGCCCACATTAGTACTAAGTTCTCTATGTATTGTTTTTGTTTTTTTTTTGCATATGAGTAATAAGGTCTATTATCTATCTATCTACGGTTCATTGTGCTTGGATCGAGAGGCAGGGACATGTTATCATAATAATCTCCACTGGGCCTTTTGTAAAGAGATGTTAGAAAACGTCCTTTTTTAGGTCTACTCTTGAGTACCTTGATAGTTCACGTGATCCTATTAAAAAAAATGTTTCAGAGTTTAACAAGCACGTGAACCTGATTAAAATCTATGACGGATCCAGGGAACCGTATGCCCAGAGCTTCGTCGTTATCACCGGTTGGGGAGCCACTAGGGTAACTACATTTTGCTTTCTTTTTTCAACACAGCGCACAATATAAATTCCCTTGATATTGGAAACGTGAACACCAAATTCCCCACGTGATTTTACGAGTACACGGTAACGTTATGACGGAAAATCATGAAACCACGTTTTAGTACGTTGATGAAAATTGATCTTCATCAACGCACTAAAACGGTCGCAACTTTTTTTTGTATCGGAAAAAACGTAAACGAAGAAGCAGTGATCATAAACATTTTTCTTCAGACAACAAATTATAGTAAAGGAAAACATCATGCGAATTGATCACAAACGACATTTATAAAAGACAGTATACCTAATATGTTATTATTTCATAAAAAGTTTCCGTTCAACGTTTGCAAACAAGTTTTTGAAATAGATTAAGTATGTATGTACAATAGAAAGTTTTCATTCAATCTTTAGCGAATACTACAAGTAAAAGAAGGTATCGAATTCTTAGGTTTTCGCGATTGTTACAAATAGGAAATGAAACTATTTTTCCGGATTTAAATCGCGTATATTTGTTTTTTCAAACAAACCAACGTTCCGGGCACTTTACAGGTCTCATCAGTCAACCGTGACCATGGGACCTGTAAAGGGCCCGAAACGTTGGTTTGTTTGTAAAAACAAATATACGCGATTTAAATCCGGAAAAATTGATTCATTTCTTAAAAGAAAGGTAATTAATAACTATAAACATTTTGTGAATATATTTGAGGAATTCATTTCACGGTATTTATTAAAATGATTTGCTTACAAAATGATGGATTGAAATTATGGCGCCTGATAAAAACCCAAAATTTCCTTCTATCTAATGCCAAAACAAAACGAAGTCTTATAGAGATTAAAATATTTAGAAAAAAAGACATTTTATTCTATATAATATATTCTCTTAAGGGACTTTTAGCCATCTTCTTTTTTCACTTTTCTTTCTCATCCCGCTTTGTCATCTAGCGACAAAGTTAATAGCAGTAGAGCTCCTTGTGAAAGTTCGTCAAAGAAGAATTCCCACCTTACTATTTCTGCCTCCAAGCCGAAATGTGAATATTACTGCCCTCCGGTTTTGAAGGGTCCTGGTGAAAATGGTGACATTACAGGCTACGGGACTTTTTTGTAATATCAAGTGATGGGACGAACTAGTCATGCGCCTAATGGTAAACTACACGCTTGTCCATAATAGATGTAGGGCCACTCAGAGCTTTAAATTGCAAAGATCTGAGGAGCATTGCCACTACTCCCGTCACTCTGAGACATAAGTTGACAAGTCCCATGTGCCTGTAATTTCACCAGCACCTTTCAAAACCGGAACACAGTAATGCTGACAAAGGACTTGTCAATTTATGTCTCAGGAGGACAGTGGCAACGTCCCTTACATCTTTACGATTTACAGCTCTAAGTGACACTGCATTTTTTATGGATCGGTGTGTCGTTTACTACCGGCGCACGACTTGCTCGTCTCGTCACTTGTATCATAAAAAAGTTATGAAATGAATCTATCTATTTTATGATTTCACGTACCCAGGGTTCAGAACTAGCCTTCAGAGACCACACTCCAGACCTCCTAACCGCTCGACTGAAGGTCCGAACTCAGCATTACTGCATGGACGCGTACCAGCTCGTCAACGGCTTCATGTTCACAGATGACTTCTTCTGCGCATCGCTTCGGAACGGAAGCAGAGATGCTTGTCTGGTGAGATCTTCCTGATGTAAAGTGAAGAATATTGAAACACAAAATACGTATTATAATAATTAAGAAATCAGGGGCCTACGAGCGCTGCCTATGATTTCAACGTACCGAGTGCCACACGAGCAATGCGGTGTCGCAAAGTAACGCGGCCGCGTACTAACGAACCGCTTCTCGACTTAACGAACTCTCCCTGCTTCGTCTCCTGGCCCCCTTGTCCGATGTTCCGTTGCCTCGCGACGTTTCAACCACAGAACAATAAATACAGTAGAAGTGGTTAGTTAGCGTCTGACGCGTGCCAACTATATGTCTCGAAAGACCTATCAGAGCTCAGTCCGCCATAAAGGTATGGTTGTATCATTCTTTCATGCAAATTCTCTAAAATTCCTGAAAAATGCTTTATTGTGCTGTTTTGAAGTGCAAAAATAATAGCCACACTAATAATATTACCCGGTGGTATTTCATATCATCGGTAAGTCGGATTTTAATAAATTTCAATTTTCAAAATTTATTAAACGGGGCAAAGTTTAAATTCTTTTAGCAACACAGAATTTGTTGTTTCTTTTTAAATTTGAAACTACGACCAATCATTGTCAAGATTTTGTAGATTGTCAAATTAAGAATGTGTGAGTTTTCCATCACTTCCACGAACACTTTCATCGCTTTTTTTTTCTTCAGTGGTTTCAACACTTCATGTGGCATCTTTCTATCTTACTCGAAAGTTAGTCTACAGTGAAAATCAAATCCTTGTAAACCGCGATGGCAGAAACATTCCTGCTCAGCATCAGCTTTAAATTCGCCTCTTAGTTTACAATTCCATATTCTGAAGTCCTATCCGGTTGTGGACAGATACAATCCCCGCAACTCTCACACAGCCAGTAAAGAGTCCATACAGATGTCGTCTTCCATGTTTTACTGTGTACTACCGCGTGTGTAAAATAATTTGTGGTCAGTTCGATGCAGGTGCGCCAGCAGTGCAGCAAAATCGGTTAATGGGCATCATGAGTTTTGGTCCTGAGCGCTGCGGCCATGAGTACCAGCCAGCTGTCTTCATCAAAGCCTTTTATTTCAGGTTGGTACCTAAATATTTACAAGTAGTGTTGGTGCAGGTAGGTTCTGCCAACCAAACTCAATTGTCATATACATTGACCTAGCAGTCACGTAGTCCTATTTCACCAACTTTAAAAGAAGAGCGTCTAGACGAAAATGTTATGCCATGTCTTTTACACTAATATCAATTTTAATTATCATAGTTGTTTACTTGGTACTGGCTGTTCGCTGCAACAATGTTCAAGTAATTTTCATTCTTCATTGGTTGCAATTACCTAATTGATACCCACGATGTTGGTGTTTCTTTTTTATATGCTTCTTGTGTATTAAAACAATTATGTAACATACAATGAAATATCTAATTATTTCATTGTATGTGAATTTCTTTTTTGCTTATGTTAGTATGTACTTTTTTTATTATATCAAGTGACGGGATGAACGAGTCGTGCGCCTGAGTGTAAGCCACACGCCTGTCCATAATAGTTACAATGCCAGTCAGAGCTTTAAATCGCATAAATCTGAGGAGCACTACCCATCACCCTGAGACATAACTTGACAAGTCTCATGTGCCTGTAATTTCACCAACACCCCTTCACCAACAACCCTTCAAAATCGGAACGCAGTAATGCTAACTAACATTACTGCTTGGCGGCAGAAATAGGTAAGGTGGCAGTACTTCCCTGGACGAACTCGAGCTCTACTATATTACGAGCTATAGTATATTTTCATTTTTAACCTTCTATGCAAAAAAAGTGGAGTTAGACATTTGAAGCATAATGTACTAAGAAAAAATGGCTTAACTCCATACAAACGTGACAGCGTAAACGCCCGCCGCTCGCCGTATACGAACGCATGAATTCGAATAAACACGAAGTGCTTTTGCGTCGCATAAAACGATTCTTCATAAAACTGAAGTGTTCACTCGATGTTTAAAAAATGACATCAAGTAGACGTGCTTATTGTTGTTTGTACAAGTGTCTGAAGTGTACTGAAGTTATTCTCGATACCTACTAAATATGAAAGGCTAGTTGCACGTTTTTTATTTATTTACGTCTTTGACGACTTTGGTGGCCCAGCGGTGAACACTAGGGGTGTTAGATGACGAGTTCCCGAAACGTAGTTTTCTAAATTGGTTATGATCTCAAAGTTTAAAGATGGTCTGAAATCTCTGTATATCCCGAGATTTGAGTTTCTAGCTGAGCTCCAGATCTCTATTCCGTAAGTCCAGATGTTGAGTGAGAGATGTTGGTGTACACACAATCAACTCGTTGTGTGAAATGTGAGTCATATAATCTCAGTATAGTCTACTAAAAAAATTGATCTCAAAATTTCGTGGAGATGTATCTATTTGCAAAGTTTCATTGAAATCGGTTACCGGAAAGTGCGCGAAACAAAATTCATCCCCTAGTTTGCCACCCTTAGAGATGGAATTTTTTCTTCAAATTTAAATGAGACCACTACTGAGGTGCCTACGGATCCCCTGGTAACTACGTATCCCCTCGTGGATCCGTTTTATTTTATATTATTTTCTATTCCCATCGGATCCTCTTTTATTAAGAATAAATATTTTTATTTATGTTATGATACCCTGACACCTACTTACATGTTTATAGGTAGGTATTGTTGTGCAGTCAACAAGAACATCTTTTAAAAGCTCTAGAGATAACGCAACTTTGCAAATAATTGAATATAAATTACTGTTAACAAACCTACCAACAAGGCGACGATTAACAAAAGAAATAGCAATCAATAATTGGCACAAATACGTCACTGAACAACTTTTTACTGGGAATATCACAGTTAGTCACCGTTTAGGAAAATTCAGATTTTAAATGTTACTTAAGATAGATTTTTTGTTATTTGTGACTTGCAATATTATGTCAAAATTAATAAAACTGTCACAAAAACAGAAAATTGTCTGTGAGAATTATAACATTTGATCACAATTGTTCCATAAATGAATATTTGATATTAAAACTTATTACTTATTACGTAGAGGGGATCCGTTGGGAGTTGCAAAATGGAGAAAGAATCAGTTGGTATTTAATTGGCGGTGGATTAGTCGTACGGGATCAGATGAGAATAACATTACGTTTTTTTTTTGTTAGGCATGGTTAAATAAAGAAAATTTTTCATTTATTTCATGTAGGAAAACAAAGTTTTCTTAATTTGTTTTATTTGAGCGGTCCGAGTACTGATAGGGCATGGATTTACCTTGTGCGGGACCATCAGCATAATAAAATAATAATAAGTAATTTATACTATGCCATCTTTATTTGCTGTACAGGGAGTTTGTAAAATACACAATATCAGCGTACAAGTCAACGCAAGATCTGATCGAGGCGATGAAGGTTGTGGATCCCACGATTCGGCCTCCTTTACTTACTGTCGAGCAACCTCGTGAACATCAGTTCGTGGAGTTCTGGCAGCGTGACGAGGTCACCGAGCCGGACCAGAAGCACGATAAATAAATTGATTGGAGCATTGGATGTTATTCTTTTTATTTGAGAGATTGAGATCTTTTAGAACATCATGTTTCTTGTTTTTGGTTTTCAACTACAATAGTTTTTACGCCCATTTTTTACTCCAATGTTGATTCAATGAAGCCGTAGTAGGTTTAATCTATTGTCTCTCAAGTAGAAGTCGTGGGTTCAATTCCGGGTTTTGAGTGCGAAATTTAATTTCAAATTTACCATGAATTTTTGATGAAGGAAAACATTGTGAGGAAAGCTGCGCGTCGAAGGCTCACGTTTTCGAAAAATGTGTGATGTACCCACCCGCAGCGCGTCAGCGTGGCTGACTATGGCCTAAACTCTCGCCTGAGAAGAACCCAATAGTGTGACGTATCAAAGGGTTAATGATGATGCTAATGAATCTCGAAAAATGAACTACGTGTGTGTAATGAGCAGAAAAGGCTATTAATAATAATAAAAAAATATACATATAATAAACATTAGACAACACCATATACGTTGCTGTGATCTCTAAGTAGGTAGCTAAAGCACTTGCGTTAGGGCGCGTTTATTTGAAACGAATATAGCGCGCACGCCGCGCGGCCCCGTCTGTAGTGGCGACCACATACATGTGTTTAGAGACCGAACTGTTATAGCATAATTTCAGTGCAGAGTACTAAAAAAACCGACCTCAAAAGTACGTGGAATTACGTCTATTTGCTACGTTTTATTGAAATATCCTGAAATTCGCCGCTATACAGGACTTGACACTGGAGATAACGAAAATCGGTTCTCACTACTCAAAGAATATTGAGAGAAAAACGCCTTGAATTGGAGAAATAGCGAAATCAACCATTAAAATAATTGCTCCTTAAGAAAATTTAGGCGCTATTCATAAAAATGAATCTTCATGCGTGAACAGCCATCCTTAGAGGTGGATGATTTCTTTCAAAATGAAATGGGAGCACTATGGAAGTACCTCCTTTCAAACAAAAAAAGAATCATGAAAATCGGTTCACAAATACCGGAGTTATCGCGTAACATACAAAAAAAACATATAGTCGAGTTGAGAACCTCCTCCTTTTTTGAAGTCGGTTAAAAATATGCATACCATACTATTACGGTTAATTTTACAGGGACACTGGCTTTTTTCGGAATTTATTTTTTTTATAAACGAAATTAAAGTCATTTGAAAAATGTATGTCCTATAATATGTACGTGTTCTAATTAGTTCAGTTGATATAAAAAAATCGATGGTGTTTTTTATAAAATTTCGAGGTGAGTTTTGTGTTTTTTTTCTATCGTGAAAATGTTCAGGAATTGTGGTTTTACTGCGTATGGTAATAAGTGTAATATCTTCAATTTTACTATATATTTTTACGAAGTGATTGATTCAACACTTCCATTGTTATGCGGAACCAACCAAATTGACGCGGCTAAATGACAAAATATTTTTTTGAGATATCATACGAAACCATAACCCAGTTTTAGAATATTGGAATTGTTTAATGATATTTCAGCTATGCATCGTTAGGGTAAGTTCCTATACGTCGAATACGTTAACCAATTTTAACTGTTTGTAAAAGAGTATTTGTCCTCTATTTTTTTGCTATTTAAATATGGTTATTTGAACACTTGTCACTTAACCGCGCAGCAGCAAAGTCGTTGTGTTGTATCGACTTTTGAATGAGTAAACAAATATGGCGCGCGGGCGAGCCTAGGGGCCTTTTTTTTTTTTTTTTTTGGTTAATCCGGGGGAATCTGCTTACAGATACCCCGCCCCCGCGGGGGCAGAGCCGGGGTTATGTGGGACTGGGCTGAACCCTGAAGGGGAGCAGCCCGACCGCACTAAACCCCCGGAGTGTTCCTCCTCTCCGCTGTAGGTGGGGGTACGGGTACGCTGTTGCACTCGTCCGCGCCCCCACCAGCGGCTGGCCGCGCCCTGCGCAGCCCCTCCTCGAGAAGGGAGACACATCGGTCCCCCGACTCCGAATGTGAGGCTCGCCGAACACCAGACGAGCCTTCCATCCCGGGCCCCTTTATGCTGGGCAACGAACTCCCCCGAGTCCGCTACACAGGGGCCATGGGGGGCCAGGACAGCATCCACTCAACTGTGAAGTTCAGTGGCTGCTCCCCCAGCCCCCGCGGCGGATCTGATGACAGGCTCCGCCGCAACACCTAACGCGCTTCCGCGCGGACTCTCCGAAGAGAGTCCCTTGGAGCGCCCACCACGGGCCAACCACCCACATTCGGCCGCGGAGGACAGGACGAGCGGCAACGACACACCGACACGTCTCTTCCCCGCGGCCCCGCCGCCACTGCATCATTGAAAGCGGTGTAGGGTCGCGGAGGACAGGACGAGCGGCAACGACACACCGACACGTCTCTCCCCCCGCGACCCTCCTCCTCGCGAATCCGCGCGGTCTCCCGCTGGCCAAACGAGCCCTGCGCGGAACGCCCTCCTCCTCGGGCCAGCCTAGCACCATCGGCCGGCCCCGTGGGTTCCTCTTAGCTTCACCGTGGGATGAAATCGACCACGGCTACTAGAGCCCCCCCGCCACGACAAGGCGGGAACCCCTTCGGGGGGGGGAGCCTAGGGGCCTACCACAACCTCTTAAAATAATATTACTTAAACCTTACATTGACTTTTCGCACCATAACGCGCTTAAAGTAAGCTTATTGTAATGTTAAAACTATGATGTTTTATTGGCAGCTTTTTGTGACTATTCATTCACTCACTATGACGCGACTTTGACATTAAAGTAATATTGCTCTTACGTCAAATTTAGCATTCTTAAAATAGTTACACGGATGCAATGGAAACAATATTATTTTCAGTTTTATTGTCTTAATATTGATTTGTAATGATTAAAAGTTAAGTTGAACTTATTTAATAGCAAATAGGAAATAATCTCTCGTTAAATAAAAATACGCTATGTTAATTTCGTAAAATTATGACAGCGCCACCTATAGGCTCCTTGGCAAAGCTAACAGTTGTCACTAGACTATAATTCCGAATTCACAACGTGACTATTAAGACTAGTGATGAAGAGACTCAGTCTTTTCAGGCCTTTTAAAAAACCTCGACTAATTTTCAACGCCTCACGACTAGTCTAGTCTTTTAACCCTCAAGTCTTGAGTCATAAGACTAAAACTGAACACTAATGCGAGTCGAAGTCTTTTAACACTAGGAAGCTTAAAAACTTATAGGTTTAAAACGATTAAAAAGGCTCAAACGACTGGCGCCTCATAGCCTCGGGAGTCGCGAGTCATGAGCCAATTGGTGTGATTTTATTTCTACCCACAAGGTATTTATTTTACGATTTTTATTGTAAGTAAATAAACGTGATTATTTACTACATACTATTTATTTCATTTTTATTTATGAACTTCGGGTTTAATAACAACTCGAGTCGTTTAAGTCTTTAAAGTCGTTCAAGTCTTTTAGTATAACGACTGAGTCTTATTAATAAAAACTCGAACCCCCAGTATTAATTTTGGAGTCTAGTCCTGTAAAATGGAGTCGAGTCATTATAAAACGCCTAATAGACTGAGTGTCTTTCGTCACTAATCACGACTTAATTGTTTTAGTTATTTTTCTTCATGAAAATGCGGAAAAATTATTGAAAACAACGTAATCTTAATAGATTTTATTATTACATACTTTTCTTTTTTTAACAGTCAAAATTCTCTGAATGCAAATAACATTAAGTACTTAAACATTGTATATACTACGATAAGACGATTCGGAACTAAAAAAAAAAGAAAAAAAAGAAGTGGCATTAAATAGTTCACATAGCGTTATTTCTTTCAGAGTTTTAGTAAGGAATAGACAATATTGGGAAATCATTCGTTCTTTCAATCATTTTTCAAGCAATAATACATTACTTGGTTGACAGGTTCGTCATGGTACGAATATGAGTAATATTATAATAAGCTTACTTTAAGCTTACATTGAAATAAGATTGTTTTTGGAAAGGTTATGGTAGGTCCCGTGGTTTGTCTTTGGTCTACGCGGCGGACGCGGCTACCGCGTGGCTACCGCGCGGCGATCGCACGGTTATATTATTCAGAGGAATTTAAATGTTGTTGGCTAGTATATAGAATTCAGATTCGCCATTAATGTACGTGAAAGCGTGGTAGACGCGTCGTGTAACTGGGCGCTTCTGGGACTCGGAAATAACGACGGTACCATAGTTCGGTATCACAGACTCTAAGGCGATTATCACAATGCACCGCGCCCCGCGACGGAGCTGCGTTTTTTAACGTTGCACTGAAGTACCTCAGTTTGTATGGAAAACACGCGCCATCGAACACAATCGAACGCTTCTCCGCGGCGCGCGGTGTTTTACCGCGCCCCCGCGCGGAGAGGCGCAGCGAACCTCAGGGTATGGCACACTGCGCTCCGCACTACCGCGCAGATTTTTAACCTTAAGGACATGTTCAGTTTTCTACAATAGATCTCGACGTCGATAAATTTATATTTGCTATTGAAAATCGACCAAATTTATTTTCATACTTTCTTAAATCTTTGTAATGAAGTTGAAATTATTTATCCATTTGTCGATCTGGTTCGTAAAAAGGGATGTATCCAATATCTTCGCGGTCTTTTTATTTGAGTAAACAAAACCCAAATAGACAAGCACCATATCTTTCTATGTTAGTTTTGATTATAGTGACCCTCCCTACCTACCCTTAGGGCATACGAGAAGGACACTATAACCCGTGCGCGCACAGGAACCTTACAAGTTCAGGTTCTGACCCCAGATCAGCCAGTGCATAGGGTTCACAGGGTCACCGACCTCTGTCACTTGACTTCATCCGGTTTTTCGAGAGACTAGTGCCTCGGTTGAGTCCCCCGGGTGTGCGTACAGTACCCTCTGGAAAATAGGGAATTTTCCAGATAGGTACTGGAGCTGTGGGCACGCTCACTTCCCGTTGCGCATTGCACTACCAGCAGTTGCCACCGCTAAGCCGTCGACTCTGAGTCCACTACCAAATCTTCTCATTGCTGGCGGAGCTGTAAGGCACGCTCACTTCCCGACGCCGAAAAACGTCGTCTCTCCAGTTCCCAATAACCTAAACGGCTGGAGGGACCGGAGGATATCTAGCTTATCCTCTACTAGCTTTCCGGGCTAGTGTCGGAGATGCCAGTCGCAGTGTCCTGCGACAATGTACGGACATAGCTTCCAACTTAAAGGGCAACTCACGTGCCCCGCGCGTCTCCTCGCAAACAAGCCCTCAACTAGATCGCTACTAAGACGCGCTAGCTGCTTACGAGACAGACGCCCCGTTACAAGCAAAACCGGGGCAGACAAACATGTCCGTCTCTGCAGCTAACCACAAACCCCAGCGAGTCCTTCCCCAAGTCCGGGTCCGCTAGAGACAAAAGCAAAGGCGTATCACTGGCGGAGGGCTTGGCCCGAACGCCCGCCGTACCCTGTCTTGCCGTCGAGCCCGTAGTCTCTCCGGAAAACCCTATCCCTCGGGTAGATAGGGACACCAACCAAATAGACAGTATAACTGCAGCGTCCTGAATGAGTTCTGTATTATTAACCATAACCATGTAGCTGAGACCTTCCTTGTCAAAGGAAGGTCTCAGCTACATGTTCAATCACTACGGCGATCAACTACGAAGCGAGTACTTTAACTCTTTTCTTCGCGCCCGCCCGCTTTTCATTAAACCGCGCGTTGATGCAGATGCAGATCTGCGTCTCCGCCACCGCGCGCTATTCCGCGTCCCGCGTTCTGTCGTGGGGCGCGTTGCAGTGTGATATATCGCCTAAGCGTACATGGCTTGCGCAAGTTAACTCGCGGTGAAGTTTGATTGTGTGACTGGGCCATGCAGGGTCGCTAAAACGTTTTATATCGGCTTTGTGCGTTTAACGGTTTTTCATTATATTCACGACCTCCTTGATCGAGTGGCTTGCACACCGGTTTTCATGGTGTCGCACTCTCTAAGGTCCCGGGTTCGATCCCCGACCGGGTCAATGTAGAAACTAACTTTTCTATATTGTCTCGGGTCTGGGTGTTTGTGGTACGTGTCCTATTTCTAAAGCACAATTACTCTGGGATCAGAGCAACGTGTACGATGTCCAAATATTTATTTATAATTTACATAGAAGCTGTAAGGAATTTTGTGATTTTTGGCACAGCCTGAATTTTTGGATAGCTCCACAGTTCCAGTGGTAGTAGATTTAACAAGGTTAAAAATAAAATGCAACAATTCTTATAAATAGAAATACTTTATTGTCTTTGCAGACCACTATCCTCTAATAATACTAAACACTAAAAGTTAGTAATTCGTCAAAATATCACAATCGGAGTCAGGAGGCGTATTTGTAAAGAATTTGTAGACTTTTGGATTAGAAACTTTAAATATTCTAAATTAAAATTAAGTTACAGAACCATTGTCGTCATGAAGAACCATAATATTAATGTCCTAGAAGAAAAATTAAGAGCAACATGAGGGGAAAAAATGACGAAAGGTGAAAAAACGATGACAGGCGAAAAAACCACGAATATTAATTAAATGAAATTTGAAAGAAAATGAAATTATGAATATTACAATTTGCCCAGAGATGAGCAAGGGTCCGGGTTAATACCTGGATGATTGCTCATCTTTTGCTTGCACCCAGCGCTTGTTATCGCCGGGTTTAAATCGTGTTAAAACTCATTAATACCCGAAATCGAAGACAAAAACACAACTAAATATTTGTTGTAAATCGGTTTTGTTCAAATTTTATGATGTTATTACAAAACATTTATTGCCTACTGATTCGATTTGCCTATCTATTGAATCGATTCGTTGAAAATCGCATTAACATAAATCGACACAAAAAATCGTTAGATCGTATGCATTTGAATTGATTTTCATACGAATCGTAATGCGTAACCTTAGTAGTTAGAATTCACTGGATTGCGAGGTATGGAGTAGCCTCGTTTTAGTCCAAAAAGATTTTTTACATCGAAATTTGCAAGAAGTATGGAATTATACCAAATTCCGTATTCGCCGTTTCGGCTCCCGATTTTGGGCGGAAATGAGTTAAAACCATTACTGCCGTCCGCTACCTAAAATGCGGCTAAGTGACAAAATAATGTTTTGAAATATCATAAAAAACTATATTTTTTTAAGAATTTAGATTTTTGAGAATTTAGAATTTTGTGCACTATTTTTGCTATTTAAAATGGCTATTTGACCGTTTGTCACTTGTGATGTGGTTGTTGATGGGGTTTTAACCCTCTGCTCATCTCTGTATTTTCATCAATCAATCTATACCCACACAAAAAGGAAAGAAAGTAGGAAAAATAAAAATAAAGTATACACAAGTACTAATACACAAGTAATATAAAAAATCGTAACGAGATTCATAGTTCTGACTCAGTCGTCTTGTCATCTATGTATGGTTCGAGTTGACCTAAAATAATCCAAAAGAGTACAAAAGTCCAATAAATCCAACGTAACATTGCAACATTTGCAGTCTATCACATAAATAAGTACAACGTAACAGATCTAGACAAGATCACAATCTGCTAACCTCTTCGTCATTCTCCTTTCCTTCCTTATCATTCTTTTTTCCAACTTTAACTTGTCGTTTCCCACTTTCTACATCTTTTCTTTTCTCTTTCTGTCTCCCATCTTCTAGAAGGGCGTAGATTTCTTCCACAGTTCTATCTTTTGTTTCTGGCACCCACATGATTGTGTAGAAAGTGCCACTGAAGCAAACTATTGAAAACAAGATGAAGACCCAGTGGATGCCGAGCAACTTCAGAAGGGGATCGTAGGCTTTCGTTTGAAGGAAGTCACTTAGAGCGTCCACACTGCTGACGAAGGAAGTTACCATGCCGCGGTGCTGAAAGAAAAGTTGGATGGATTTGAATATTATATCTACTATTTATCTTAATAAATAAATTTATACCTTGCCAACAAGTATATCATTTACATAAAGATAAATGTACTCTCAAGTTTGTGCCATTTAGCATGTCAATAGCGGTCATTGACCCGACTTTCATCCCGAAGTCGCAAAAGTCACAATTCGACAGCGACCGGTAGCCGATCTCTATAAATCTGTTGCAATTTTGACAAATCTTGAGTAACATAATAAAAGCAAGTGATAACATATTTTTATAGTTACAATTATAATTTAGTATATAACATTAATTTTATTGTATATCACGATGTTTTACTATCATGATGTTCAATTACTTTAGTGAAATTAATCCCTAGTTTGTTATAATTATTAATATAAAGATGGAACAATTAAAAACTCCTTCGATCTGACCGGACCCGATCCTGCGTCTGCACGCCAAACGATCTGGTATATATCCGATAATTATCCTTGCTTTGTCTTTTAAATTTGGACTAAAAACAACAAACTTTATTTGAAATTTGCATTTTGACACGTTTAAATCGTCTACGAATACTAACACATGACATGACATCGCTATGTCTGCAATGCATTTTATTGTTTCATAAATATCAAGGTATATTTGTCAAGATAATTTGCGATTTGATCATTGCGAACCCTGGTATGTAGGGAACTTACTTGGAATGAGAATAACTCCGAAGTGATAACGTAAGGGACAGGCTGGTAGCCAGCGGCGGCGGCGAAAATGCAAAGGCACATGGCGAGGACTGGCAGCCAGCCTGGTAACCATACGTTCAGGGATGTGATGTAGAACCATCCTCCGAGCGCTAACATTGACAGCCCTGTTGCAAAGGCCGTACCGGCTAGGAGCCACTGAAACGAGTAAAAAAGGAGTTTCATTTTCCAATCGATATTAATCGGTAGGAATAAAACAATGAAAATATAAATTTGATTGAATCAGGAGTAGCACTAAAACAACGCGTGTTAAAAGTTGCACAGACGATCTTTTTCCACGTATTTATGGCAACCCCTATAAAGTGTAAGTATTGGGGCCAAGTACTATGCCCTGAAGCACTCCAGTCCTTAAATTGTTTTTATCAATTGTATCCCTCTAACTTTTAAGGCATAAATGTGTATAATAAATATGCATTATTTTAAACGGAGAGCTTCAGTGCAAAAGATAACTTTAATATAAAAAAAATAATTACCTTCTGAAATGTGATATCAAAGCACAATAATAATATTATACGGTTCATGTCTAGCTTGTAGTCGAATTTTAATGTAAATGAAATGTACCATGTAAATAAATAATTACTATGAAATTAATTGAAATATTAATTGTCTAAAATAACTATCAAAAAAATTTGTATCATCCTGGAACACTAGTTTACTTGAGTTTCTTAAGTGACAAGTATATACTTCAGGTTCTTAAAAAACGCCTTTGTTGGTCGTAAGTTGGCATTTCTTTCCACTTGAAAAGGCTGCACAGCGGTTATCAAATCTCATTATTATCAAATCGGTTACTTAAGTAAAGGTATTTTACAATAAAAAGAGAGAAAGGTCATGTGTAGTATAGCAGAAAAGCTTACCTTCCGTCCAGTTTTCTCAACAATGCAACTGGCAACTACAGAACCAAGCAGCTGTATGACACCTACAATAATGGTTTGCTTGTTGGGGCTGAGTTTTAGTCCAATGTTATTCGTTGCCTGGTCGAAGATAGAACCGGCGTACATGAGGACGACAAGGTACCCGCAAGTTTCTTGCGAAAGCATCACGTTTAACGCGATACGGAACGCCTGGAAGGTTGTTTTGTCTTGTACTGAAAAAGATAAAATAATGGTTTTTTAATTGTTGGACAATCTATACTGGGCGCAGCTCTTCTATGTCTTATGTGTAGTAGATACTTATTCGAATAACTAGGTAATATAGAAGCTTGTCAAAGCTTCAAGCTTTCTTATTTAATATTATTATATGTATATACTGAACTGTCTCCGTGGTCAAACGGTTACCATGCCGGACTGCCACGCCGAGGTCCCAGGTTCGATTCCCGGGCTGGGAGAAATTTATTTTTAGAATTTTATTTTATTATTGCTCTCGTGACTTTGGGTGTAATTTGTGGTTGTCTATATTTATGTCCGTGGCACCCGCGACACAGGGTTTCCTTAAGGCGGGGCTATGTTGAGTGTGCGCGTTATTTTTATTATGTACTTTATTTTTCTCAGCTAACAAGCTGAGCTGGTTTGAACCACGCTTGCGGACCGAAGTCAAGTAAATGCAGCATGTCTATGTGGAGGGTGGTGGTAGTGGATAATAAAAGCCTACTTCGTCCTCTTTCATCAGCAGGAACCTTCTGACAATGCGACAAGTATTAAGGATGGCTGCCTTCTGTAACATGTGGTATATGTTTGGTGGTAGATTCAGGGAAAGCAATGACTTGTGTAGCTATTTGGTAATGGCGGCTGTGGTTCAAATAACTATTGGTACCATTACTACATTCATTAAATGCCATATTCTGGTTATTTCCTGTTTTAATTCTGAGTATTTAGAGAGTTTTTCTAATATTGTAAACTGAAAGTTGTGGGTGTTTGGTTCAAAACAAGCACATAGAAAAAAATTGTAAGGTCCTCTGCCTCGTTCCGTGGTTTAGTTGGCATAGCGTTTGCTAGAAGACGTTGGTTCGAATCCGACCGAATCGCAGGAATTTTCTCTGAGTGTTCGATCTTTGTATTAATAATAGAATATCAATTCAATAAAAATTTAATTAATATTGGCACAGTTTTGAAGTTATATAATTTTTTAAAGTTTTTCTCAAGCACCATTTGGTTTACGAATATTTCAAACATAATTAATAATGGACATTGACAGTACAAAATAAAGAAAAAAATATTTAAAGTATTTCATACGTACAATATTGTTAATGCTATGCAAGAATGTCAGATTTAATTATTAATGTCTATACTGGTTAATAAGATTGGAATAAATTCATTCAAAAACTAAATTACAAATGTCAATAAACTACGTAAGCTACGTCAGGTAAATAAGATTAGGACGTGGCCGGGGCGTGCTAGTTTGTATGAACTGCGGACATGTGTGAACAAGTTCATACAAAACATACACAACAAATATTTTTTGAGCCCCTGACGGAGCACGGCCCGGATAGACCATATTATTATGTACTTTTTTAAATAATGAAGATGAATAAAATATATTATCAAACGGGTCTCTTCTCAGGCGAAGGTGTAGGCCATAATCCGTTACGCTGGCCCAATTCGGGTTAGGGACTTCACACGTTTTTCGAAAGTTCTGAACCTTCGTCGACGTGCAGGTTTCATGGCGATGTTTTCCTTCACCAGAAATCTCATGGTCATAAAACTTAGACTGCTAACAGATGGACTGCATGTTTGCAGTTAATGCGTAAAGTCGTAATCAACAGAGACCTCGACTGCATAAAGTTGATAACGACTTCACACATTAACTGCATGAAGTTGATAACGACTTCACCATTAATTGCATGAAGTTGGTTTCGACCGCATGCAGATAATGCGTGAAGTCGTGGACTTGGCTGCATGAAGTTGATTACGACTTCACGCGTTAACTGCAAACGCGCAGTCATCGAGTATATAACCAGAAATAGAGACGAAATAAGGGCTATACATTCCTGGTAACTCATCAGTGATACGTCACTTATAAATATCAAATCTCGTTTGCACTGAAATATAGACAGCCGCCAACAATTGACTGTCTCCGTATATTCCAGAAGTATTCTGTATTTATTGTAATAAAGATAATATCTCTAACAATGGCATGCTGTTCGTTTCGGTGGTGTGGGGAAAAACAGCAAAACATCTAATTACAAAACAAACGAAATCAAATTTCATCGGTAATTAAATTTTTAGCAAAGCTCAAGTTAACTGGCCGATTTGAATGAAACAATTAACGACACCCGTCAATTGTTTCGAATTCGGACTGACCAATCGGAGCGCTGTTGTCACAGTAATGATATGGCAGAATAATTTTCAAAGAAATTAAATATCATTTCGTCTCTATTTATGGTTATATACTCGATGACTGCATGTTTGCAGTTAATGCGTGAAGTCAACATTTTCGCAGCCTTAGAAGTGCGAACCCCGATTCGAACCCACGGCCTCCGCTTGAGAAGTGGTAGGTTAGAACCATTAGGTTACCACGGCTTAATAACTACTCGTTTACAAGTCTATAATAATCTGTGCAAATTCGTCAAAAATGCGATACGAAAAGCAAATGTCATTTGAATATAAATCTACAGAATGGACAAATGGTTACGGTTATTAGTCACAAAGCAATAAATTAAGTAGAGATTTATATGCGACGATTAAGCATATTCTTTCTTGTGAACCTTCCTAGGTCTGCGGTTTTCCTCATTATTGTTTCCTTAAAGAGTAAAGATGGACCGGTTTTAAAAGAATCAAAGTTCAGGAAAGAACAAGAGCCAAATTTTTTTCTGCATCTGCATATGCAGCTAAAATATACATTTTTTGATCGCTATAAAATCATAAATAAGGCATAAATAAATAATTAAATTAAGCGTGGAAATATTTATTTTGCATAAGCCAAACTGGTTTTAAAACTTGTTTCTTATTTCGGTGATGTCGGGTCGGGTAATAAGAACGATAAATGTACAAAAACCGATTTTTTTTCATCTGGACTTAATTGTTAGATATAATTAGATATTAGAAAAATGTTACTATGAGTAAGTAAGATATTGAACTTGGCCATATGACTTCTGTTTATTAGACTTCGTCAGTTTACTTCACCCAACAAATGTTTAGTAAACCATATTGTATTTGCTCGAATATAGAGAATAAAGAACTAACCTTACACTTTATTGGGATCGATAAGACTGACATGCCTTTTTTTGGATATATAATATGCCTGTAAATGTCTATGCTCATTACTATCAAACTAAATATGTCGCACATGAAAGCAAATACTGTCGTAAAACAAAAATTATAAGATTTGAAGAATTTAAAAAAAACTGAATTAATCTTACTTTAGGAAATGAAACAATTTTTCCGGATTTAAATCGCGTAATTTCTTTTTTCAAACAAACCAACGTTTCGGGCCCTCTACAGGTTCCATGGTCACGGTTGACTGAGGTGGTACAGTCTTCAACCAGTTATGTCTAATATTAATGCAAATCACCCTATTTTTTCACTATAGTTACAAAAGTTATTAATTACACGTTACGTTAAAAGTTATTATTTAAATTTACAAAGAAAACGTTTTAATTTACGCTACATTACGTTTTACAAATTATTTTATTGAATGAATTTTTATTAATTTCAATTTATTGTTAATTAATAATAGAAATTAGAATAAATGCAAACATATTAATTATCATCATAGGAAATACCGATGAAAAATTTTAATGAAAAAACTAATCTTAATTGCGAATAGTGTTGATATTTATTTAATATATAATAATTAGTTATCCAGAGGCTAAAAACTAAGGTCTTCAACCAGTGTGTCCTGCCAGTATTCACCTATGGCATGGACACAACGACTCTGACGAAGAAGTCAGCAGAGAACTTACCAGTCGCACAGAGGGCAATGGAACGAGCATGGTTAGGAATAGCATTGGTCGATTCGATACCGAATGAGCGTGTTCGACGGATAATCAAAGTCGAGGACGTTTTACACAAAATTGATACGATGAAATGGAAATGGGTAGGACATATAGCTAGGATGGATCCAAATTGGTGGACAAGGAGGATCATGGAGTGGTGATCATGAGCCACGCGCGGCAGAGGTCGTAAGCCACTTCGTTGGGTGGATAACGTTAAAATTTTCACGGGCTGCAACTGGATGTACGTGACACGTGAGCGACGTAAATGGAGAAATATGGAGGAGACCCATATCCGGAAACGGATGGCGTAGAGGCTGCTTGACGATGAATTAGTTATCCACTTTTAAACGAGAAATTAAATTTATTGGTTCCATTCAGTAATTTTTTGAACTTTCATATCGTGTTTTCTCAATTCTATAGTTTTTGGTATCGGTCCAATGCGGATCGGGTTCTTGGTTTCATGAGATTTTTTCGACGTGCAGAGCATAAAGTTACCAACCACACCATTTTTCTTTCTTTATATCTAAAAATGAGGATTTTTCGTAAACGCCGCGTGGATTAGTTATGTACTTGGATTTTTCATGGTAGGTTTGATGAGTCAACATCGATCAATAGTGATTCAATGAATGAATGCCATCAGTTCCATTCCACTGACACAATTTAGACTCAGTTGTCTCAGTGAAATCTCAATGGAATTACAATGACCAGTGGTTTTATGAAAATTACCAGACTTGGCCCCTGCTAAAAGATAGATCTCATTGAAATGTTTCTTCCTGTTCATTTTTGACAACAGTACCTCTTTCAAATAGGGTTTCAATTTGAGTAATTATCTGAATTGATAGTGTGCATTTATCGTGTGATCGCACTACTCTAACTTCCAAGATGGACGGACAATATTGAGCCATTTACTTACTTAGTGTCAGCGACAAAAAACAAATTTTACAGGAGAGGGATTTTTTTAAATACTTTTACATTTATATGATACTAAATTGAATTTTAATATATAATAATGAATTTCGTAACCGATTGTGTAGCTAATTTACTTTAAAAAACAAAGGATGTTAAGTCTTTTTTTTCTATCATTCATTGTTTTTTCTATCTCTATTTTTTCTGATATACAGTCAAGAGCACGGCAATCTTGACACTTTGTACTTTGGACTATTCTTCTCGAAAGAGGCATTCGAGAGTTGCATTTAAATCTTAAGTGACAAGCTTGAGGTGCTCTTGACCCTATATTACGTTGGTTGCGATAACAAATGGGATCGCTTACGTTATGATTGTTTAATATTAACTCTGTCGTTTACACTAAAGTATATAAAAAAAAAACAGTTGAGCAAACGATGGTTTTGCTATAATTTCTATTTGATGTAATTATGGTGGAAAATGTCAACGCGTCCTTGTCCGTTACAGTTTAAAATATCATTTGCAATAAAAAACGCTGTTTATGTAAAAATGATGCTTTCGATAAGTCGGTGGCCACGTCTCGATATGTAGAACGTCGTGGATTAACGATGCGATGGTACGCTGCAATTCCGTGTATGTGTACAACGGTATTGCGAACGGGATAAGAGATCTCTCCACAACTTTTATACCGATTTTCAATTTACATATATATGCTTTATGGGAAGGTGGCGTTGGGGACATTTTATTGCGCGATTCTACTGTTGTGCTCAATTTACATTGCCGCGAAAC
Organism: Hyposmocoma kahamanoa; assembly: GCF_003589595.1. Lineage (NCBI taxonomy): Eukaryota > Metazoa > Arthropoda > Insecta > Lepidoptera > Cosmopterigidae > Hyposmocoma > Hyposmocoma kahamanoa. Next base: position 3,006,690 of record NW_020653391.1, on the reverse strand, counting down.
AAAAGGAAGCGGATATTTGTAATCGTAGTATCTTTGTTCCAATTGTGTAATGTACAATTTAGATACCAGACAAAAAACAGGTTCCAAGTCTTCTGGAGAATTCTCGAGCAGTCTCAAAAATTTCCGTAGCTAGTACTTGACTAAAAGTATGAAGTTTATATGGCTTAGCAACTGACACGGTTTGCTAGGAGACGTCGGTTCGAATCCGGCTGGATCGAAGGAATTTTTTCTAGATGTTCGATCTTTGTATTAGTAATTATAACAGACTAGTGGTTAAGTAAGTAATTTCACAATTTTTTTTTGTAACACCAAGTGACGGGACGAACAAGTAGTGCGTCTGATGGTAAGCTACACGCCTGTCCATAACAGTTGCAGTGCCACTCAGAGCTTCAAATCGCAAGATCTGAGGGGCACTGCCACTGCGCCCGTCACCCTGAGACATAAGTTGACAAGTCACATGTGCCTATAATTTCACCAGCACCAATTACCCTTCAAAACCGGAACACAGTAATGCTAACATTACTGCTTGGCGGCAGAAATAGGTAAGGTGGCAGTACTTTCCTGGACAAACTCTTTCACAAGGAGCTCTAGTACTTAGAAAATAATTGAATATCATGGTGGCGAAACATTGTGACGTTCAATAAAAATTTAAATACAGTTAATAGTGACATCTCTAGCTAGGGCTGGTAGCTGTAAAGGTACCTAACTGGGTGACGAAATACTTTCATATATTTCTCATACATGGCGCTACGGCTAAAAAGTCGTTGAAAAATCAAATACAAAGATCCGGATCGAAGGAATTTCTTCTAAGTGTTAGATCATTGTATTAGGGGTTAAAGTATGAAATTGCCGTTTTATTGCAATAGGTTCTTTGAATTTTCATAGAATCTTCATGATTTGAGGTTTTCGAATGAAACTTTTCTCAAATGGTTTCTGTGATTTTTTTTTTTTTTTTAATTTGAAACATTTGAATATCGACTTTCAATTGTTTTTGTTATTCAATTTAGAAAGAATGATGGATACTGCTAAAATTCGAGTGATTTTTGAATACGAGTTCCGACGCGGAACTAACGCGGCAGAAACAGCCCGCAATATCAATGCTGCGTTTGGAGGGGGGTCTACTAATGAACGCACCGTGCGATTTCGGTTTAAACGCTTTCGTGATGGAAATTTCGACTTAAAGAACGAGTCACGAGGAAGACCGCCCACACAGGTGAATAACGATGAATTAAGAGAGATAGTGGAAGCCGATCCTAGTCAAACTACCCAGGAATTAGCGGCATGGTTTAACGTTACCTTACCCACAATATTGACTCACTTGCGTCAAATCAATAAAATAAAAAAATACGAAAAATGGGTGCCTCATGATTTGACTGATCTGCAGAAAGAAACGCGTGTTGAAACTTGTGTTGCCTTGTTGAACCGGTACAGAAATGAAGGAATATTGGATCGAATTGTAACATGTGATGAAAAGTGGATTCTTTATGATAACCGGAAAAGAAAAATGCAATGGCTGACCCCAGGTCAATTGCCACAACAGTGTCCTAAAGCAAAACTTACCAATAAAAAGGTAATGGTAACTGTTTGGTGGTCTCAGCATGGTGTTATTCACTATAGTTTTCTCCGATCTGGTCAAGCAATAACGGCAGATGTCTATTGTGCCGAACTCCGAACCATGTTGACAAAACTAGCAGTAAAACACCCCCGACTCATGAATCGATCTTCACCATTATTGCTCCACGACAACGCGAGACCTCACACAGCACGAGAAACCATTTTGACCCTTCAGGAACTGCAGTTAGAAACCATTCGTCATCCTCCGTATTCACCAGACCTTGCTCCAACGGACTACCATTTTTTTCGTGATTTGGACAATTATCTACGTGACAAGAAGTTTTCTTCCCAGGAGGCAGTACAAAATGCTTTCACACAGTTTGTGCAGTCTAGATCGTCGGAGTTCTATCGCAAAGGCATTAATAACCTTCCCATTAGATGGCAGCAATGTATAGATAATAATGGCAACTATTTTGATTAAATAAATTTGTTAAAAATTTAAAAAATAAACAATTTAGATTTTCAGTACAAATCGGCAATTTCATACTTTAACCCCTATTATTAATAATTATAACAAACTAGTGGAGTAATTTCACAAAAAATAATTGAATATCAGTGTCTTCCGCATACTAGGCTGACGTTCTTCAACTGAGCTACGGAATGAACTAGCAGGCATTAAGAAGTTTTCTGTGCAGATATTTGTTTCTGGTTTTTAAGGACTTTTGCCGTAGCGCCATCTGTGAGAAATCTATAAAAGCTTTTCTTAACTCAGATTGGCTGATCTTTACAGTTACCAGCGGCCGACCACAGATGTCGGCCTGGTAAGCTGAAGACGCTGGTTCAAATCTAGGCTACGTACAATTGCGTTACAGAAACAAACTTCCATTCCATTCCGTCTGCGGCAATGTAAATGGTGCTTTACGGATATATTGTGAATTAAAAATATACCGATAGCTTGAAAATTTATGAACTTTCTCCGATATCAGGTACGTCCTTCACCGTTAAATAAAGTTATAACGCACATGATGTGAAATCGTCTCAGGACATTTTTTTATGATTCCAAGTATCGGAAAGAACAAGTCATGCATCTGGTGGTAAGCGACACGCCTATCCATAACAGTTGCAGTGTCATTCAGAGCTTTAAATCACAAAGATTCAAGGGGAACTGCCACTGCGCTGGTCACTCTGAGACATAAGTTGACGGCAGAAATAGGTAAGGTGGCGGCAGTAATTTCCTGGACGAACTCTTTCGCGAGGAATTCTACTGCTACGAAATCCTACCTCATGGTGTGCAAGCGCACTACACTACACACTGTACCCTTTATAGTATATATTTTAGTAGCAATTGAGTTCCCTGTGAAAGAGTTTGTCCTGGGAAGTATTGCCACGTTACCTATTTCTGCCGCCAAGCGGTAATGCTCGCATTACTGTGTTACGGTTTTGAAGGGTAACCGTCCTGGTGAAATTACGTAAATTAATTTAAAATATCAGTATGTTTATAATTAATACAGCAACTACAAAAATGAAGATGCAATATAGATATAGTAATAATACGACGGTGAATTTACAAAAATATATAATAATAATTTTATTATATAACATTATGATAAAATTTATTTCTGTTCTATTTTTATGTTTCTGGTTTCTTTTGAAGAAAATACGTAAAATACACAAAATATACAAGCAATAGGCAGCAGATACGTAACATAATAAAGAAAAAGACCAGTGGGTAGCAGCAGCAGCGTACAGCAAATAATATTTGCTATGACGCCGAAAAGTGGATACAATAGAACACATTAATAATAGGACACAACATTACAAGAATAATAATAATAATAATAACGCACACACTCAACATAGCACTAGGGAAAACACATAGACAATCACAAATTACACCCAAACTCACGAGAAAAATAAATATAGACCTTACAAATATTTCTCGTAGCCCGGGAATCGAACCTGGAACCTCTGCGTGGCAGTCAGATAAATGACTAAATATTACCTTTATTCGATTGAGAAATAGGAAGAACCTCCCTCGCGATCGTTTTCTATTGTTCTCTTGCAAGTAGTTGGCTACTTAGTAGGTATGTGACATTTTTTTCATTAAAATTACCACTACTACATTCTTTTACAACTATAAAGTGTGCAATTTAGTGGCAAAAGTTGCCGATCTGAAAATAACTGCCTTAAAGGTGTGTTAAGTTGCAGTAATCGCGTGCCTATGGTAATAGCGAAGCGAAAACCGGGAAATGTTCAACATTTTAGAGCAGTGCTTCTCAAACTTTGAATCGATTTCATTACCTTACGGTCGTCATTATAGTTATAACATTCCGGGGAATAAATGTAACTAGTATCGAACCTTCCTTTCTTTTTTTTAACGGTGGGGAAATAAATATAAATAAATAGATAAAGCGCAAACACTCATGGCCCCGCACTATGAACCACACACGCATCCTGTAACATCGCGGGTGACACGGACACACACATAGAAAACCAGAATTTACATCCAAACTCACGAGAGAAAGAAATGTAGGCCATACAAATGTTTACCGGTATTAATGGTTGGTAGCCGTTCGGCCACAGAGGCAGTTATGTTTTATGGATACCCTCGAGGGTAACCACCTTGCTGGGCTGCCATGTAGAGGTCCCGGGTTCGATTCCCGGGCCGGGAGAAATATTTGTATGGCCTACATTTATTTCTCTCGTGAATTTTGGTGTAATTGGTGGTTGTCTACGTGTGTATCCATGGCAAACGCGATACAGGGTTTCCCTATTGCGGGGCTATGAGCGTGTGCGTTATTATTATAATGTGCCAGATAATCTTAAACTAGGGAATTCCCAGTACTATGAATACCAGAGCAATGGAATATAGTCTGGCGCATTATTCTACTTTCCACTACACTTTCTCAAATTGGTCGTAGCTTCTTATCCAGTGCCCACAGAGCAAACCGTTAGTTTACCAAAGTCGTCACATGCCGATGAAACTGATATGTACAATAATTTATACGATCATCTTTTTAATAATTAATGACTCGCAATAATTTAAAGCCTTTAACAATGAACGCAACAGTAAGAAATGTTTTGAATACGCTAGAGGAACTCGTACGTTGTCAGAGAGACCATGAAAAGAGCAAATTCATGGCAAGGGGCCTACAATCGGTAAAGTTTGAGAAGTATCAGTGAGAGGTATTCTCGGAACTCTGAGTTAATGGCGAAAATGTTACCATAACACTCGGATAAATGCAAACTGTCGACTTCACTATCTTAGGATTAGCATACTTATTCTAATGAAGCCGTATTCAATTTAAAACAAAGTTTTTATTACGAACACTGCCGCCGTTTGTTAAAAGGGCGCATGTGACATATTTTCAATAATTTTGTAATTTGAACTGCCATGGCGTGATAAGACCGATCTGTCACTATTTTTATTTTTTCCTAGGTGGATAAGGTATGAAATTACCGTAAGAGTAAAGTAGACATTTTCTAATTTCATTTCTTTAAACATTGTTTTCTCGATTTTGAGTTTTTGTCACATGCGCCCTTTCAAATAGCGGCGGCATAACACTCATCCCAAATGTTAACAGCGATGTCTTAGTTCGAGAAACAGCTTCTAAGAAGGTTGATTAGAGTAATTCTCAGGTTGGTTTTCTCTATCTAATTCTGGTGGCAATTTTTATTATTTAAGTACATATTCGATTAAATTATGTGTAATATTAAATAATATTTCAGGTTACTACACTGGACTATTAAATAATCATCATCATCATATACAGCCTGACTTCACCCACTGGAGAGACCTTCTCTTCACTTTCTTCGTACAGGAACGTCAGGCGTCCAGCAGCGAGATGGGCGGAGACATTGCAGGAATTAGGGGCGAACCTGGATTAGATTATCACGAGATCGTGGGGAGCAGAGGCGGCTCGTCCTAAGGAGCGCTGGTGCAGTGAACTCCCACTCCTATCCAACCCACCAAAATAAATTTATTAATTATGCTTTCATATTATATTAGTAACTGCAGTATTTTTTTTATTAATGAACGACAAACATACAATTAGATTTTTAACTTTCTCTTTAATATAGTATAGCATACTGACCCTTGAGTGGAGCGCTTCGCGACGCGCTCCTGTGAACCGACATTGTTTACAAAATTCAGTACTGAATTGTATGAGTGCGAAAGAGAAATTTCTTAATGGCGCGACACGTGAAACCAAAGATTAGTATGAGGAAATTTAAGCAAGATTTGAGCGGCGCTCCGCACAAATAAGCAAACCGTATTTTTTTGGCGCGCATTTTATGTGTTGTAAAATTTCTTATTATTCAATCGTTCGTAAGAAGCGTAGTGTTGTTTAGTGGCATTGTTTAAAATGGAAAACTATAATGTGACTTTCATTTTTTATTTAAAATATGTATAGGTAAGTGAACGCCTACTGGAATCCCCCACGAGCCGCCTCTAGTGGGGAGTGGCACAGAAACTTGGTTACCTATACCAAGCAGTGGATGAAGTCAGGCTGTATTAAATAATACTTCACGACAATATTGTACAACATTTATATAACTGAAATTGCCACCGAAATTAGGCAGACAAAAATGACCTGAAAATGACCCATTACTTTTCTACCGCCGGAACAAGATCCGCCGCGGTCGCGTCCCGACCTACGCCCGACTTTAATGATAAATGTGTAGGTAAAAATGTTTATTTACACAGAGCAACAGCTTGAAATTTCTTACTCGTTCTCCTTAGGAATGAGTATAATAATCAGATATTTTATTCAAAGTGGCGATTTCAAATTTAATTTGACGTATGAAGTAAAGATATATTTTAGTTGAATTATCTAAAGTCTTTTGAAGTTTTTTGAAGACGGTGTAAAATGGCAGTTCATTGCGCAAAAGTGTTGCCTGCTTGCAAGCAGCTAGTGATTGCAGTCGATAAATATTCTATCGACTACCGAGTAAATATTTGTCACGTTTATCGAATAAATAGCGGAACTTGTTTCATTTGAATCATCCTCGACCCATTCATCCCATTACTAAGTACAAGTTCTACTGAGCGACAACTTTCACGCTTAAACAAAAAATTCTAACCAGTTTTTATCTGTCTCGCCGAAAGGCGAATAACAAAACCATAGTGTTGTCTACGCATACGTAGACAGACCGAAAGAGCTCGAAATCAATAACTTATTTTTGTTAAAATTGGTTTTTGCGCCGAAGTATCGATTTAATCCATTGACTTACAAATAAATCTAAAGTCTAATGCAAAAACCACGAAAAAAATGTCCCAAGTCAACCTATTCGAAATTTAAATTGTAATATCATCGCAGTATCGCGCTGTCAGTCGAACAAATGAAGACTAAAGCGGAGTTTGGCGCTCTGTATACGATTTTAGCGCCTTACAAGTACGGACACTTTTTAGCGCGGACCCGACGTCCATATAATTAATTGTAAGTCAATGATTTAATCACATAGTTTCGTGTTTACGTACAATTCAATTTATATACCAGTTAATTTTTAGTAGCACTAGGGCTCTAAGTCAGAGAGATCGTCCAGGGAAGTACTGCCACCTTATCTATTTCTGCCACCGCAGTAATGTGAGCCTTATTGCATTCGGGTTTTGAAGGATAAGGGCGCGTTTATTATTACACGGCCGCCGCGCGGAGACCGCGTGGCGCCACGCCGCGACCGCGTGCATCTAACTGTCATGGCGGAGTACGTTCTATTTATTTGACTATGGCTTCGTTCCCACTATGACCGGCGAATTTGCCGGGTTGGTAAAACTTCCGGAAAGTTTATATGAAGCTATTCACATTACGCCGGACCCATAAAGCCGGGTCCGGCATTGTTGCCGGAGCGTTTGTTACTGCGGACCGCCGGCAGAACGCCCGGACCGGAGTAATGTGAATGAACTTGCTTAGTCTTGCTCCGGTATCCGTGACCCCCGCTCGCACCACCTGTACTTTCCGCGTGTCTTTTTGGCGTCCATCCAAAGAGGATACTGTCATTCGAAAATAATTAAAAAACTTTGACTCGTCATTTCTCAGTTGGCTCATTAATGTTTCAAAAGTTCCAAGTGAAAATCTTTCCCGTAATATAGGATGTAGCCAATGTTTTTTTTACTTTATTAAGCCTTCTAAGTTACCAGCACAATACCACAATTTCGTCGTCTATCGTGCGCAGTGACCTGAATTCGACTGAGGGAGGACTTTAGTATCCGGTTTTCTTGCGAGATCCGGCTTAATGTGAACACCTAGTCCGAGTGCCGGTTTACCGGCAAATTCGCCGGTTCGGCATAGTGGGAACGAGGCCTATGACGTTTTAACTTAAAGGAGCGCCCCGGGCGTGCGGGCGAGACTGGCTTGTCTATGATCTACGCGGCGGCCGCGCGGCGTTATATTGTTCTGAGGAATTTACATGCTGTTGCCTAGCAAATAGAATTCAGATTCGCCATCAATTTTGGCGTCGTGTAACTGGGAACTAAAGGTGCTGGTGAAATTACGGGCACTTGGGACTTGTCACCTTATGTCCCAGATTTAAAGCTCTGAATGGTACTGCCACTGCTATGGACAGGCGTGTCGCTTACGGCCACTTAGTATCATAAAAAAATTACTTGCAAAATATACGCCTAGACGTGGAGTTGCGGATACTGGTCCGTTACACCAAGCCATATCTATTTAATTTATCATTTGATTAAAATACTCCTTTCGAGGAGACACGTTCTCAAGGTATCCATACCTAGAGTGGGACGTATATGTATAGGTGGATAATGAGGAAGGAAACGTAAGCAAAGTAAGCATCATCGAGTATATAACCAGAAATAGAGACGAAATCTGCCCTCCTAAGTAAAGGTGCAGTAATTGAGTCAAACCTGTTCTCGAGAAAAACGTGATTAAGAAAATAATTCAAAAATTTACTGTATCTTCAAAACTACGCAAGTTACATGGCATATATCAATAGAAAGGTAAAAGAATGAAGAATTGTAAGGTGACATATTTATATATGTATGTTAAGGATATGTATTATAATATTTCAAAAATATACTTAGGTATGTTTAGTAACTGCTCTAGTAGCACAACTGATCCTCCTAACCATAACGGCAGTAAGTACCTTAGATACTGCACTTATTATTACATAAATATCGAACTGCTAATTAATCTAGAAACTACATATTCAAAAACAAATTAACAATAATATATATATAATAAATAACTGCAGTATCTATTACGTTACTGCAGTTTTTGTGAAAAATACACTTCATATTGATGTTATTTTCTAATGTTTTATACAGTCGAAACTCACAATTTGTTAGTATTTTCTTACGAAACATCGACGTAAAGTGTTTTTTTAGTTTTTGAGAATATCGGTGGCCTAATTTCCTCCCTTCACTTTTTTCTTTCCTCTTTTCTCGCTTCCTTCCCTTCTGTAGTGTTAGCAACGACTAAGTAATGCCACTGGTATTACAAGCGTACATGATAGGCTACGGTAAGAGTTCGAGTCCTATTGTTTATTGTATACACAAGTGCTTATTCAATAAATAAATGTTTCTATTTCTATTTCCCAAGTCGGACAAAGTGTTAATTGGATTGGGAATATAAAGAGACGATAAAATATAGTATTTTGTATAGATATATTAATTTCGTACATTTATAAAATTAGAATGAAACAAAGAAAATTTCTTTATTATTTATTTGTTCAAATCGCAGATATATTATCTCCAGATATATGAACCCTTAATTACATTTCGATTCACAATAAACTATAGACATAAAATCAAACCTTGCCTTATATTGAAGTTAGTTAAAGTTCAGTCTCCTTATTACAATTACTTAGTTGAGGAACCATAATTTGAGATCACGTTTCTTTATTATAGAACTATATTATTATTAATGCTATGACAACTGCTATAACATTCAGTCTTCTCTGATTAATTATTTTACTTGAGATTACTTTATATGTCAACAATAACACTTTTTCGCAAGTATTTATAAATGTTACGCATTACATACAGAAGAGTATTTCACCTCAAAAGTCGCTCAAAACGATTTTGTGATTTTTATCGATTTGACATGTAATAAAAAGCTGTTTAAAGTCATTATATTGAATTTAAAACACATATTTTCCGTTGTATTGAAAATTAATTGCAAAAAATATAATATTAATGGGATTCGTCGTCATAAGACCCATCGTCATCTTCATTACACCTAAGTTGATGTTGCGTCCGATGCTTCACTTCTCCACTGGAGAAAAATTTACTTTTTTTGCATTGTACCGCTCAAAAAAGGATCAGAATTTAACAAAAGTCTGTGTAAATTGTACCTGCGGGACTTTTTTATTTAAAAACATTATCAAGAATAACTAAGTTTTAAGTTACACACAGAATCATAAGTTAATTAGGCTTAACTGATATACATAACCTTGTGTGAAAATAGTGATTACAAAATAAAGATTATTTTTTATTGTGGAACGCATACGGTAAGATATATCACTTTATCAAGTGCAATCCGGAAAGTACAATTTTAAATTAAAGTATGTACTCTTTAACATTCATCAATAGGTATTACAAAACTTTCACCACACATAAACACAGAATTGGGTTGAAAGATTACGTTTAAACGTGTAACGGTTATTAAGCTTTAACGATGCACGTTTTGTAGATAAATTTAACAAAATTTTTAAAATCGACTTTTGTTCGATTTTTGCTTAGAAATACACCTCTGTGCTATGACTATTGCCACTACCTTAGACACATCATCTCACCAATTATAACTGCAGTATCTATATGAGTTATTACAGTTTTGTTAGAATTGCAACTACTAAAAGTTATAGATTTCCTTATAATAACTGCAGTATCTAATAGATACTGCACTTATAATTAGCTCTAAGATGTTTTGTAAAACATAAATAAAATTAGTGCAGCAACTGTTAGATACTGCAGTTATCATTGGTTCTGAGATGGTAGATTTTGTAAAACATAAATAAAATAAGTGCAGCAACTATTAGATACTGTGTTTATTGCTAGAATTCCATCGCCATTGACTTAAAAATTATATAGTAACTAGTCTTACTGCACTTTAAATTAGCAAATATTATATAATAGTACTAAGTTACTGCAGTTTTACTTTCTGTATTACAGGGTTCCCATGGGAATTTTGATACGTGAGTTAGAGCCAAATATAGATATTGTTTTGGTGTTAACGATTATGTATTTACTCAATTTCGTCAAAAATGCTAGTTACTGCACTTTCTTTTAGGACGGCAGAAATAAGGGCCATAAATTTCTGGTAACCCATCAGAGATACATTAATTATAAATATCAACTCTCGTTTGCACTGAAATATAGAATGGCATGCTGTTCCATTCGGTGGTGTGGGGAAAAATAGCACAATATCTAATTATAAAACAAACGGAGTCAAATTTCATCGGTAATTAAATATTAAATATGTAGTTTTCCAATTTTCGTCCTTTATAGCAAAGCTCAAGTTAACTGGTCGATTTGAAGTAAAACAATTGACGACACCCCTTGACGACACCCGTCAATATTTTCGAGTTTCTTATTCGTTTTTGGTTGGCCAATCCGAGCGCAGTTGTCACAGTAATTATATGTCATAAAAGTTTTTAAACAAAATAAATGACATTTCGTCTCTGTTTCTGGTTATATACTCGGTGGTAAGCATAGAAGTATTTTTTGTTCAAGCGTACAGTCTTGAGCAAAGATTTATTTGATCCTTGGAATATGCCTTTGCTTGTAATGATGCCTTTCCAAATACCATATTATCCGGTTGGGTTAGTGTTTGTTGATTGGTCACACAATACATGTTAATTTGTATGGATTGCAATTTCTTATATTAATGCTTAACCCTTCATATAAACCACTTTTGTAACGAGAAATAACAATTATTATTATTGTTACGAAGATCGAACACTAAGAAAACTTCCATTGATCTGGCTGGATTCGAACCAGGGCCTTCAGCATACCGTGTCTGACGCTCTGCCAACTGAGCTACGGAACGAACCAGCAGACCTTACGATTTTTTCTACGTGATTGTTTCAGATCATCGTTTTTGGTTTTTTGGTAACGTTTTTGCCGTCGCGCCATCTGTGAGAAATCTATCAAAGTTTTTCTTGGTAGTAAAACATCATGATATTCAATTAACTTAATATTATAATTATTATTATTATTCTGACTCTGACCATGTTGCAGAATTTCCAAGAATTTTCTTAACGATTATAGATGCCGTAAATTCAGGTCTTTTGTAACTTACCAATGCTTTTCCAGGTTGCTTTTTTCATGGACTTTGCGTACTCCTCCTCACGCTCCAGCTGTTGTACAGCTTCCTCCAGGTCTTTATCTTCGACGGTAGTGCCACGTAGCCATGCTAGACCTGCTCTCGCCTCCTGAAATTCATGTGAACGTTATTTATTTTCCATAATACCTTAATGTATTGTATTGTATTCGTTGAGCTTGCAAAGATGAAAGTTAGAATAAATAAAGGAAATAGTAAAAGGTTGACATGACATTTTTTCAAAATTACGTAAATAACCGTAAAATAGGGTATTAAAATTTGTATGGAAACTTTTTACGAATGTGAGAATTGATTCAAACTCGATTTGGATAAATTAATACAAAGATGCCGTGTCAGAAGTTCTCCCAACTGACCTACGGAACGAAACACCAGACCTCACGAATGTGCTTGTTGCAAATCGTAGTTTTGAAGGCGCTGGCGCGTTCGAATCCATCCGGATCGAAGGAATTTTTGTTAATTCCTTCGCATTGACTTACAAATAAATGGACGACGGGTCTAATACAAAAACCACGAAAAAAATGTCCCAAGTCAACCTATTCGAAATTTAAATTGTAATGTCATCGCAGTATCGCGCTGTCAGTCGAACAAATGAAGACTAAAGCAGAGTTTGACGCTCTGTATACGATTTTAAGGCCTTACAAGCGCGGACACTTTTTAGCGCGGACCCGACGTCCATATAATTGTATGTCAATGGGTCTTCGCATTAAAATAATCGCACACCATGGTAGGAAAACTTCAAAGTACCATTAACAATTGGTTTGGATACTTTAAAATGTAAAATAAATAAACACGTGTTCGAGGGGTTTTTTAAACAATCCCCAAACAGCGGTAAGTTAAAGTATCAAAATATTATAATGGATGCAAATTTGCACGGACGAAGTTGCATGCAACTGCTAGCTGCCCGTATATTTAGATATTTCCCAATTTTTTTGGAGAAGTATTTTGAGTACTCCGCAATGGGTTAGTTCTACATGCTATACTCAACAGTGAACTATTACAAGAGAATAGGTGGAAGATCTCCACATAAATCTCACAGCTTGCAAAGGTGCTCACGCATCTGAATGCACTCGTACCTCAGCTCCAGAGCGCAGTGTATTAATTGGGAAAACGTCATAGGTGGAGTATACACAATTATGTAAATGCTTCGGTGGCCTAACTATTTACATTGTGGGTGCTGGATGCAGAGGTCCCGAGTTCAACTCTCGGCAGGACCAATTTGCAAAATGAACTTTTCTAAATTGGTCTCGGCGTTCTGGGAAGTGTATTAGGATTGTAGAAACTTGAAAGGCTCTGGTCTCTGTCTATTGCTATGGGAAAAGGACGTGGTATGTATGTACATATCTTATAATAAGTAGGTAGATAACAAATTAATAAAAAAAATAATTTGGTAGGTTATTTAGGATCAGGGGACACTAAGCTTTATAGGCTTTACAGGTGAAAGAAGACACCAGAAGGTTCATAAAACTTTTCCAAGACCTTTCTGAACACTCAAACTCATAACAGAAATAAATGTAGTTCATACAAATACTTCTCCCGGCCCGGGAATCGTACCTGGGACCTCTGCGTGGCAGTCCAGTATGGTAACCGTTCGGCCACGGAGGCAGTTTGAATGTCTTAGCGTCGTAGGTTGTGACCAAAACTCCTCTCCTTCGAAGTAATGGGACTTATCTGTGCTCTTATAGTACAAGCTATTTAGAAATTATTGTAAGAAAAGTAAAGGATCTTTCTAAAGAAATCTTTATTATTGAACAGGTATACATTGTCTTTCACGTGTTGTTATAAGTACTTGATGCGTGTGAAACCGTGTCATGATAACAGGTGTGAGATCACCCTTAACGTGTAATTCTTTATTATTATGTCGCATAAGGAAATATTTAAAACATTTATTGTTGGTTTTTCAGCTATAAAATGTATTTTAACCTTGTAAATGACACGTTTGGGAAAATAGAACGCAAACATTCATTATATTTTTATTTTTCCTCTCATCCGTAGAACAAAGATCTATGAGTAAGACTACTTGTTATCAGGACATAGTACATTTCGTTCGTTCTTCTTCGCTGTGCACTTTTGCACAAAACAGCATAATTAGGCATATTTTTAGGATTTTAGAGAATTTGTACGAAAGAATGGCACAACCATACCATACAATGCGAAATTGCGGACTGAGCTCAGATAGGTCTTTCGAGACCTATAGTTGGCACCCGTCTGACGCTAACTAACTTAACTACTTAATACTTCTACTATATTATTGTTCTGTGACTGCAACAGACCCGTCTGTGTTACCGCGCCGACGAGTTTTTCTTGTGCGCATGTGCGAGCACGTGTGAGGTGATCGGTAATTACGACCCGAAAGTGTAATTTTCAATGAAAATCATTCAATTAAGTAATATGGGATGTTTTTGTATATTTTTTAACACAAGGAATTCGTTGTTTTTCAGAGACTTTAAAAAAAGGAGGAAGTTCACTATTCGACATTTTTTATGTATGTATATTATGCGATACGGCGTGGAATACGTGTATCTTACTATTGTTCCCATTTAAATTTGAATAAATGTTCCACCTCTAAGGGTGGCTTAAACTAGGGTATGAAACCGGATTCGTGCACTTTCCGGTAACCGACTTCAATAAAATTTGGCTAATAGATGTAATTCCACGAACTTTTGAAGTCGGTGTTTTATTTATAAAAAAGTTATATTATTGAAATGTAACAGCTTAAAAATTCTGTAAAGGTACGAAGTTACGAGTTTTGTGCGTTGTTATTTTGAAAATAACTTAAAGGGCCACATTTTTATTCCATTTATTCCATTTTTTAATAAATGACATATTGTTGGTCAAAGCAAAATTCAAAGGATATAATGAATATAAATATAAACATTACCTCCGAGGCCGAACGGTTATCATGCTGGTCTGCCACGCAGAGGTCTCGAGTTCGATTCCAGGGCCGGGAGTTTGGGTGTAATTTGTAGTTGTCTATGTGTGTGTCCATGGCCACCGCGATATAGGGTTTCCTGGGCGCAGGGCTATGAGTGTGTGCATTTATTTATTGATTTATTTATTTATATACAACACATATGCTATAAGTATAAATATATTGTTATTACGATAGTTGCTGAAGAAAATGCACGTTAAAGAGAGCATGGTGTAATTACAGGCACATGGGATTTGTCAACTTATGTCTCAGGGTGACAGACGCAGTAGCAGTGCCCCTCAGATCTTTGTGATTTAAAGCTCTGAGTGGCACTGCAATTGTTATGGATAGGCGTGTCGCTTACCACCAGGCGCATTATTTGTTTGTCTCGTCACATGTATCATAAAAAAGAACTTTCGAGAACATTCGAACCAGAGTCTGTTGCTGGGCCACAGTAGCTCAGTTAGTTAAGAGCGGTGACCCCAGCACGGCAATAGATGCTGGTTCCAGTCTAGTTAGATCGACGGAATTTTTCTTTGTATTTAATAATAACATATTAGAGGTTCCTAGCGTGGACTGCGGTGTAAATATCTTCTCCTTAGACCCGTAGTTACTTCAGTCACTTGGTATCAGAAAAAAAATCCATTGCGTACTAGACACTAGTCAAATTACCTGGCTAGAAATAAATTAAACAATCATTACGTCTCACCACAACAATTGTAAGAGAGTAAGTATAGTATGAGTCGCTTCCTCTAATAAGGCGATCTAAGGTTATTTAGATGTACGTTAATTTGATATAGGGTGTGAATCACCTTAAGGGCAAGGCATAATAATTTTAGAATCACAAAAATAATACGCATATTGACTGATGAGATTGCTCATACATCATTCACGCTCAGTGCAGCCACGAAGTTAGATTTTTCGTAATTTTTGATCATCGCGCATTATGTTAGTAATTTATTAGAACAGTAGAGCTCTTTGTGAAAGAGTTCGTCTAGGAAAATACTGCCACCTTATACGTGTTTCTGCCGCCAAACAGTAATGTGAGTATTAAACAGTAAGGTGAGATTGCATGAGTATAAAAAAAACAAACTTTGCTTCGAAGACAATTTTCGTAACCTTTGAGAACTTTCGAACCAGTGTCAGTTGCCATGCCGGGGCTACAGTAGCTCAGTTTGTATAGGGCATAGGTAGGTTCCCAAAGTTTTTTCTCACCACCTACTTAGGCAAAGTATAAAAACTTCAACGCCGACCACCACAAAAAAATACGAATTGTTTATATTAACACAAAAAATTACGAGGAAACAACTTTGTATATGTGTAGTGTAGTTTATATAGATAATTTAGATATTAACATATCAGAAGTTCCCAGCATGGGCTACAGTTTATATATCTTCTTCTTAAAGAAGACCCGTACCCAGTGTTAGGACTTAAATGGTTAGGTAGTTATTATGATGAGTCAGATTTCTATATATAAATCGGAAAGTTGTCCCTTGTAGGCCGAGGAGCGCAAGCGCAGATTCTTTACATCCGTGAGTCATATGTTTAGATTTTTATGAGGATGTCACGTTGGAATGAATTATTTTAATTCCGTTAGTTATTTCTTTTTAATGATTAGTGTTAGAAAGTTTTGTAACAGATCTGAAAATTCGTTAATAAAGAGGTTATTTTTGGAAAGATACCAATTACGTTAGAACAGTAAGATTTTCCCGCCTAGTCTTAAAACTTACGTCAAAATATTATTTTTAAAATGACCGTAGATAACGTAAAGTTTGAAAAGAAAAAAGATATTTTGTAGTCAAAGTTACTTAGTGGCAAAAACCGCATGGACGGCAAAACAGAAGACATTAAATTTATCAATGTGTATTTTGTCCTATATAATTATAATTTAAATGCTCCGAGATGCAGAGAGAAATGCGTTGTGATCCTCCGAGGTCGGTTACAAGAGTATCGCAATCTATACGTTATTACAATTTAAATGGCATAAAATATACCTTGCTGAATTTAATGTAACTTTCCCGTCGGCCGGTTTGCACTCGCCCTTACAAATTTAAAATGATGATTAAGAATATGGTGTAATGATCAGTATCTCTTCGACAAGTAAAGTATGCAATATCTCCAGCTTGAATTAAAATTTTTCCCGTACTAAATCGGTTCTGCTGCGCGGGTCGAGCGGCAAGGGCACTGGTTTTATTTCAGAATTTATTTTATTACAAACGAAGTCAAAGCCATTTGAAAAATGTATATAATGTATATAGTATACTATACGTGCTCTGTTTAGTTCAGTTGATATAAAAAAAATCATTGGTATATGAAAAGTACATATTGAATATAGCGGTTTTCTCGTAATGTCGAGATAACTTTGTGTTTTTTTCTATCGTGAAAATGTTTAGGAATCATGTTTTCACCCCGTATACTAATCAGTGTATATTCTTAATGTTATTATATATTTTTTTCAACGCATTTGAGGTTGTATCGAATCTTAAACCACCACAGTTGAAACATCTACATATATGTTGTGTGCATGCACGAGTTTGTAATCTGTATTTGCTACATGGAATTCCCGCGGTGCAAATTTAAATAATTAATTGAATAAATAGTGAAACATTTCCTCTTGAGTTCATTTTGTGCTGTTAGTGTAGCCTACATTGGACCTGTTGGGAATTAGCATCTCTTTATGGATTTTCGATTGCTGGCTTATGGTACCGCCAATTGCTTTGTGAAACGTCGCAATTGCGGTCAATATCTCTTATAGAGAACTAATTGCTATCGTAATTAAAAAATTATCAAATTGAGAGAACACGATTTGAATAATCAAAAAATTACTAAAGGAACGTAAAAGTGGATTATTAATTATAATGTATGAATAAACATAATTCCATTATCCGCAATAAGATTCCTTCAGTATTTTTTAACAGATTTAAAAAAAAGGAGGACGATCTCAATTCGACTGTTTTTTTTTCTTTGTGAGGAAATCGATTGCTTGGTATCGATTGATACCAAGGGTGCGATTTGCTTTTTCGATATCTTAAGTGATGCCAGAGTGATTACTGGCTAAAACCGATTACAAATAGTACAGCTTGTATAGAACCTTAAAGGTTGTAACGTCTCTAACAAAAAGATGCTTTTCGAGAATAGCAATACAAGACGTACAAACCAAAATAGTTAATATTTTTTAATTGTTACATAGCTGTATTCGAGTGAGCCGCCCCGGGTGCACGTACAGTACCCTCCCCATTTTCCCCTCCCTCACTTCCCGACGCCGAAAAACTTTATTATTGTTACAATTTCTCAGACACCGAAGTCTCGACTGAAGAGCATGATAGAGAATAAAGCGGGAGGCGCCAGTCTGAGAGTAAATATGAGACTCCCGCGATACTGCAAGGGATGTCCTTTAGCAGCGTGCGCTGGTGGGCTCCTCTTCGATGCACCCCGTCTTAATGTTTTTTTTATGACTATAATAGTCGCAGTGCCACTCAGTGCTGTAAATCACATAGATCTGAGTGGCACTGCCACTGCGTTCTTCACCCTGAGATATAATTTGACGTCTCATGTGCATAAAATTTTACCAGCACCCTTACCCTTCAATACTGTACCGCAGTAATGCTTATATTAGTGCTTGGCGGCAGAAATGGGTAAGATGGCAGTACTTCTCTGGACGAACTCTTTCACAATAAACTCTACTGCTTTGTTACTAGATACAGATACCAGCCAAATACCGTGTTTTTAACTAGTAAGCTTAGTAAATACTCAACATAGTGTGGAAGAACGCTACAGTGACTGTACTAACACGTACAGTCAGGTGCAATACACCCGAAAGAGAGTGACCTTCTGAATTCCACGCAAACCTGTGAGGCAACTTTCGTGCATGTTCTATGACAACATTGTCTCAGAGTCGTACTGTTACTATGTGCCCTAAGTATTTTAACACGTCTTGACAAAAATATACCCATGTCACTCACCTTTAATTTTCCCTGCTTCACAAGAAAGACGGGCGTTTCGGGCATCGGAAGAAAAGCTAGTATGTGCAGCACTGGTATCGCTGTGCACAACCACATGACTGCCGCGAAAGAAAGAAAGTCACCAGCGATATAGACCACGAGGTAGCCGACGTTCTGAGAGAGGATGAAGAGGGAGCCTAGGGCACCGCGGATGTGATCTGATGCTATCTGAAGAAAGAAAATCATTTCAAAACATTTTACATGTTTTTATTATATTTAATCATTTATTGCACAGGAAAACACAAAACACTTTAAGTAAAAAGGAAAACACACTCAAATACACTGCTCTTCCTGCAGACGTAAATTTACGTACATACGAGTAACAAACAAAACTATGTAATAAAAAAAGAAACAACATCAATTACATTTAAGCGTGAAACATAGAGAGCGGATGCGGGTCGGGCGTGTGTCGGGCGCGTGTCCACATAAATACACGGAATAAAACCCGCCGTGGTCCCGACCCGACCTGCGCCCGACCGCACCCGCTCTCCGTGTGTTTCAAGCTGAAATTATTATAAACTATGTAAATATCGAAGTTCTTACGTTTTCATGATTGTTACACATAGGAAACAATTGAATGTGTAGGTTTATCTATGTCATGGATAAACCTACACATCAATGTAGTTTGACAAACCCCCAGGTCTTTGTAAAAGAAGTCCGGTATCTACCCAGGACGCAGCGAGGGGCCATTGAAATTAAAAAACATCCTAATTTCAACAGGGAAGATGGATTCTCCGTACCACCAGTTTGGGATCCAGTATTTCCTCTGATGAAAAATCCCAAACAGACATAAGACTGCAATACTAATTATTATGTTTTAATTTATTCTCATTTCCATTATTAATTAATAATAAATTTAACTTAACAAAAATTAATATCGTTACAATAAAATAATTTGTAAAACAATGTAGCGTTAATTGGAATTTCTTTGTGAAATTTAAAATAAGGTATTTTTAATTAATACCTTTTGTAACTATAGTGAAAATATGGGTGGTTTGCATTAAAATTAGACATAACTGGTTGATGAGTGTACCACCTCACTCACCGTGACCATGGGACCTGTAAAGGGCCCGAAACGTCGGTATGTTTGAAAAAACAATATATGCGATTTAATTCCGGATAAATAGTTTCATTTCCTAATTATACATTTAAATACTTACATAAATACATATTTTATATTATAGTACTCACAGAATTGACTTTTGTTTATTAGACAATAAGTTAAAAAGTACAATAAAAGCTTAAGTACTAAATTAAAACTAGGGTTAAATTATGTGAATAAAATTGTGTCTCCGTGGCAAAGTGCCCAAAATGCTGGCAGCGTTCCCCGCCTTTGCTATGCTAATGCTTTAGCTGCCGGCCGTTGGGTTTCCCAGACTGTCTATTAATTTTTTGGATAATATTTTTATTTCAAATATCACGGACAGAAACAGTCTAAAAGAGCTTTGTCATCCAATAAGGAAGCTAGCGTATTGATTTGCTAGATTATGCGTAAGTAAAGACATACGCATAATCTTTTGTATAAAGATTTAGCTTTACGATACTTCGCGAAAATATTTTTTTAGTTCGACAAGATTTTTATTCTAGAAGCGTAGATATTGCCTTGTACTGAACTTGTTAGTTCTTTACACGGGTTGTAGAAGAATTTAGACTACTATAGACGAGTTTCCTCTAGATGGACTGGGCGTAATAACAGTGTACCCCAGTTGCTATTAAACGATAAGTATCAACATCTAATAACAACTATGTAATGTAGCTGTAGGTGCGTTAAGAGGTAAGTGGTAAGTTCTAAGTTCTAGCCACAGGTAGGTATAGGTACTTCAAATTTTCTCTATTATATAGGTATGTATGAGGAGAAATTTTGATGGGAGGTGATTGTACATCATGAAAACGAACTTATCATAAAAAAAATAAACGGCGAAAAAAGTTGTTACAGGCACCGGATTTTTTAAAATTACCTCCTTCAAGTACAATGGCGTGACCACGTAGCAACCGGCACAGGCCAGGCCTGCGACCGCTCTGGAAGCAATCAATGCCCAGGGTTGGAGACAGAAGAGTATGATAATCCAGCTGATCTGAAAGAGATAATATTGTTAATATTTGAAAAACTAGCAAACGTCGTTTGGCTAGCTTTATCGTTCTGATTTGCCTAATAGGTAATTTATTTAAATTTATACCCACGGAAATGCCATAGTGTGTTTCTTTACCAATTTCTGCCGCCAAGTAGTAAAGTCAGCATTACTGAGCTCCGGCTTTGAAGGGTAAGGGTGCTGTGAAATTACAGGCACATGCGTCTTGTCAACTTATGTCTCAGGGTGACAAGTGCAGTGGCTAGTGCCCCTCAGACCTTTGCGATTTAAAGCTCTGAGTAGCACTACAACTGTTATGGACAGGCGTGTAGTTTGCTATCAGGAGCACGACTTATTCGTACCGTCACTTGATATTATAAAAAAAGTAATGTAACTACCGTGGCTTTACTACCACGGCATGACGTCGAATATCCTATCAAGTAAAAAATCAGACCGTAATTAGACACCTGTAACTAAAATCATGCTACAGACAGATTTGGCACGAATTTTCTCGGTTTGGTTTGTATCTATTGAATTTGTTCCAGTTAGGGTTCTTTAACACGTGTATATACACAATTAAATTTAACTGCCTCTGGCAGAACAGTTACCATGCCGGGCTGCAACGCAGAGGTCCCAGGTTCGATTCCCGGGCCGGATCAGATCTAAACTGACGTATATTTGTTGTTTTATCAAACAAACCTCAGTCCTACGATAGAGAGAAAGAAGAAATCAGCGTTTCGGACCATTTATGGGTTCCATGGTCACGGCTGACAGTTTTGAAACGTTGATTTTCATACAATGAAAAAACAAATGTACGCAATTGAAATTATAGAACATACTTTATATGTGGTCTGTGTAATTTTAATGTAATTTTCTAATATAATAGCAATCACGAAAACCCTCTCGTTATGACTTAATTTTTTTATGCAAGGTAGATATTTCACGAATTTAACTTCTTGTAATGGAAGTAATATATTTGATTTAGATTATGAACTTCATGGTTGACAAATATTGTAATAAATTTTAAGACTTACAGACAGCATAAGCGAAGTCAGCAAAGTGACGACTTTCCTTCCCCATCGGTCAGCCAGATCGCCAACAATAAAGCCACAGAAGATCGCAGGAATGAAAGTAACGGAAGCCATCCAAGATATGTGGTTATCGGTGATTGACTCAGGAGCCGGTCCTTGGGGATCTTGAAGGATTGGTGTCATGGGGGACTGCCAGCCCATTACCATACCGAAGTTGAGAACAGGGATCGTCACTGTAACAAAATTTATGGTTAGTTTGGTCATGTTTGAGCATGTGACTTACCGATTACTGCCGTCAAGCAATAACTGCGTTCCCATTTTGAAACATAAAGAGTGCTGGTGTAATTATGGGCAACTGGGAGCTGTCAACTTACGTTTCAGGCGCAGTGTCCCAGGTCTTTGTTATGGATAGGCGTGTAGCTTACCACCAGACACATGCTTTGTTCATCCCGTCACTTGATATTACAAAAAAAATGACGAGCAGTGTTATTTTTATATAATTGAATATCATGTTTTCGTACCATAGTATTCATATAAAACTCAATCAATCAATACCAATCCATTTATACGTCCTACTATCAAGAGTGGATTTTGACCATAGTCCGCCTTCTTCTTTTTAGGGTTCCTCTCCTATCGGAGGTTGGACAACATCATGGCAATCCTGAATTTAGAGGCTGCCGCTCTCAAGAACGAGGTGGTACTGTAATGGAACTATTCCCTCAAATGTTTCAACCAGGAGTGCCACCTTCTAAAAATATTTCGTTTTACAGCTTGGATGATGAGCTGGAGTAATTTGTATTTATTGTTCCTCAAGGCGTGGTCGTGTACATAGTCCGCCACCGTGGGCCAATGCAGACTTTACGCGCGGTTGTGAACCTTTTTCGACATGCAGGGTTCATCGCCGTTTTCCTTCACCGAAAACTTCATGGCAAATTTCAAATTAAATTTTGCACATATCGTCGGTGTTTTGTAGAAAGGGCGCCATTTTGAAAAATTTTTAAGGGGAGCATGTTTTAGTTTTTCAAGACTGTTTTAAAATATTTACGTCCTGTTTTAAGATCAATTTTAAAACTTATACTTAATTAAGACTAAAATTGAATTTTGAACAGGACATACATATTTTAAAATAGTCTTTAAAACCTTTTTAAAATCTACAAAACACCGAGATATATTTCAATAAACGCAGAAATCCCGACCTTTGCTTAAGAGGCGGTTGGTCAAATCATTAGGGCGCCATCAAATTAGACTTTAAAGCACAAAGATCTGAGGGGCATTGCCGCTGCGCCCGTTACCCTGAGACAGGTTAATAAGACTCATGTGCCCGTAATTTCACCAGCACCCTTACCCTTCAAAACCAGAACGCAGTAATGCTCACATTACTGCTTAGTGGCAGAAATAGGTTAAGGCAGTACTTTCCTGGACGAACTCTTTTACAAGGAGCTTCACTGCTACAAAAAAGCTATGAATTCCATTAACTCGAAAAGTAATTGAGTAAAACTCGAAAGTAAAACGTGGAGATCTTGGATGTTTTACACACGAATGAAGGTAAACGTACATATTATGGCACATTTAACAATTGATATACGTTAATTGGCCATGTTAAACACGTCAAAAATGTACTTCCACTTATCACTTTACTCGTGTAAACAATAAAAAAATTATAAGCCTATGTTGTTTCACTACAAGGTAAAGCGTACACTAATCAAATGGTCGATGCCTTACGCTCCTATGTAATTTCCGGCTAATCAGTCAGCTAGGTAGACGGACGTCCAGATCGTCGTGGTTTGCCACGCGGTTATACTGTTTTGGCGTCTATTACGTTAAAAAATAAGAACGTAATCTTGGAGAACAGCTTCAGCTCGTTCTCGTTCAGTTTGTTCTACCATTATAAGTTTTTATATAAAAAAAGACTTCAAAAGTCCATGGAATTATGGAATTACATCTATTTCGTCGCCTTACTTTCTCAAAGTCGTATCTTAAAGCAAAAAGTTATTGACATCTAAAAAATGGACTGAATATAAAAATTTTGCAAACTGATTTCACATCACATTGCCTTGAATGTGATATATATATATATAATATTTAATTTGGTTGTTATTTTTATTTTGATAATATACAGGTAAGGCAAAAAAGACAATAAAAGCTTATATACTAGAAAGTAAAACTAGGATTTTTAAATTATATTAATAAAATTGGGTCTCTTCTCTTGGGTAATCCGTCGCCATCCTTCTTTTATTTTCGAAGGAAATTTTTAGACATTTTAGTTTACTTGAGAATCGTTATGATCGCGCTCTACAAATACTTTATTTAAATTAAAAAACACAGTATAACAGATGTTCTTAAATTCGAATTACTATCGGAAATATTGTGTTTTAAAAGGAAAATGTTCACGCTACATTATTTTAATACTTTTTATAAAAAAAAAAACTGCTGGTCGCTTAAACAAAACTACGGCTATTTATCTTCATAAAGAGAAGAGTTTCTTTTATACAGAATTCGAAAAAGTAATTAGTTAATATTTGGTGGTTTTAACAAGTCTATTTTGGCCCTAGTAGCTATATCGTATATGTATCTATATATGTGGAGCACCTTTTTGCGACCATTGGTAATGACAAGGAGGGCAGTGTGATTATCTGGCACACTAAAAAACATGACTTAGAAATCAAATAAGTACAAGCTGCCACAACGATTGAAATTATTCTCATAAAGTTTTTATGATTTGTGCTGTTTTTATAGCATAAATATTATACACGAGTCTGCCTCTTAAGGCTAAGTTCAGATATTTTACGATGTTTTCAAATCGCGCGTCCAGATATTCATATATTCTATATGCATTCATTCATATTATCATGTCGGTACCGTACAAAAATGTCTTTGCTAATTACTGATAAATCAAGTTTTTTAATTATTTTTTTTAACGCCAATGGATTTTTTTTGTCAATTTTATGAGCTGATTTTGCAAATGAAACTGACTGAAGAAAATTCATTGGTGTTACAAAATTCATTAAAAAAAGCCGATTTTCAGCAAAAACGCGCTTGATCCCTAGACATTTTAGATGCGTTTACCTCGCCACCGCTGCAAACGCGCATTGTCGCGTATTTAGAATTATAGGCACTGATAGTGTGCCTGTTCAAGTGACCGTGTCTTATCGTGCATTGAAGGTAATTATGCGCACCGCGCGTTACCTGTAGTCATCTGTGGCCATGGCATAGCAGAATATGTGTGATAACATCCCCGTGTCAATATTTAATTCAGTTGACAAACCTAAGTTTGCAGATTTGGTAATGAACTATTGTTATACATTTTGAAAAAAAGGACAACGATATAAAATTGCGTATATAGCTCTCTTTGTCGTTTATTCATCGCTGCGAAAACGAGGTAACAAAAAACGTCTTTTCATCTCGTTTATCGCGGTAAATTTTTATGTTGATAAAATTACTGTACTTTTGCAGCTATCGCCGGCGCTCGCGATGACATAAAAATGTAACGTCAATGTGCTCGCCATGTTCGCTATTGCGATAAAATTTATTTTTTAAAGTTTATCACTCAATTTGACAGCTAAATGTGGATGTAATAGCTTTATCGAGGCGGCATACTATGGGGGCTGAACGTTCCAACGCGCTTTATAGCCGGGTACTAATTGGCGAGCTGTAACTGTAACGTGCAGATACAGTATCGAGGTTCTACGCCTGAAACAGTCTTCAAATAGACGGCTCACTGCGAACCGCACGCGGCAAGATCGCCAACCACGTACACACTATGATTTTTGGCTACATAACATGTAACGGTTACAGTTATAGCTCGCTCGTGAGTACCCGGCTTAACACGCATTAACGCGCGCCACGTGTGCGTCTACCAATCGGGGCTAGGAAAAGCTGCGTTTCATCAACCAATGGTATTTCTATCTTGACATCAATAAAAATAATATGGCGAATTATTATACTCAGTCAAAATAACGTCTGCATGCCGCTTAATCGAAAATAACGAAATTCTCTTGGTTACGAGTAAAGCGCAATATACATATGTATTTCGATAATTTAATTCATTTTATTATGATTGAAAAGAAAAATACAAGAATATTGCCAGTTTAAATATAAAAAAATCTACTTATTCATCGTCTTTATTAAATTCAAAAAATATAAAACAATTATGTTTTTTACATTGTACAAAATCATTAACAGTAAAAAAAAAGTTGTGATAACGGCTTTCGTAATTCTTTTAATATAAATTCCTTGTTGATACGTTTAAACAATAGCTTGTTTAAACAAATCTTTAAATAACATATTTCTGTTTTTATTGCTTAAGTAAATTAATACGTAAATGTGTTATCGTGGGTCAATAGGTACAGTTAGCGCTATATTTGTTCGTTCAAAGCAACCAAAGATATCTATTTATACATCCAGAGATAGTCAAAAGAGATAAGTTTATCTATAAGTACGAACTTTTCCCAAAAACAAATATATATAAACAATAAATATAAAAAAGTACATAGGTACAACTTACAGATAGGTACTAATTAAATTAACATCTGGAAATAAAATCATATTTAAAAGAAACTCTAATGACTAATTGTAACTAAAGTATGTAACCGGACAACTATCACTTTTTCTATTTTCTTAACGTTGACCGATATCTAGACGCCAAAAAAGGCGTAATATCAAGTACTGATTCGACCGATTCGTAATAAGCTAATAAAAGACTTGCAAAACATAAAGTCGATAATCTCTTGTCCAAAATGCCGTGCGAGAAAATGGTAATGGTAAAACTGACAAAAAAATTCCCAAAATCAGGGATAGATGGCACGTTTCGCAAAAAAATTGTGTCTGAGTTACCAGTGCCTGTTCCTGTGGTATGTTATTAATTAATTGAGTTTTTTTGTTATGGCTTAACTTCTTGCCTTTTGACCATATCAGTACACAAAATAATTTCCTCTGAACTTTCGTCACGTCACAAACCCACGGCACCATTCAGGTTCTATTAACTCTGTTTAAAGCTTCTGTAGTTTATTTTGATATAATAATACACCGAATATATTTTATTCAATTACGTAACACATAACCTCCAATACTTCAAACCGAAATATCTTAAATTCCTGACTTCTCAGAATAGAAAAACAAAAACAAAATTTGATCAGGAATTTCAACGCTATGTTTACACATTTTTTTTTATAAACAAACGCGTACCAATAACGTCAATAAAAATTTTTTTGGAGTTTGCCATTGTCCTTTAAAAATTATTTTGTTAACACAGATTAAATCATATTTTAATAAATAAAAAGAATCTTCAACATCAGTCGAATGTCAATTTATAAAATTTACAAGAACAACCTCGAAACACTCTTAGTAAGAAAATGAAACAAATTAATAAAGAAAAATGACAGTCAATTAATTTTTTATTTTCAAATTAGACTAAAATAAAAAGTAAAATAACCGACTAGATTTTTGAAAAAACACTGCTATTTTGGGGTTTCTGCTAGTATTCTGCGAAAGGTGTCATGCCGGTGTCACCTAACCTTGAAGGTTTAAAATTACTCGACTCATCTCTAAAAATCTATGCTACTCGTTATTAACTTCTATTTTATCTTGTTCGTATTTGAACTTTGCTTGTGTGTCCGATAAAGAATTGGTCGTAATTAGCGATAAGACGCAAAAAAGTCGAGTTTCGATTATAGAGATGGGACAATGTCGTGAAACTAATAAATATCTGCTTTGAATATCTAATTGAATATCTATTTAAATACTACAACAATTGTGACTCACGTATAGTGTTGGGTCATGGAGAAATATTAACATAGAAATATTTTTAGCAATATCTACCATTTGTAACTTTTGGAATAACTACCCCACTACTCAAAGTACAGTCACATGCATAACACATAATAGCGAAATCACAATTTATTATATCTATAAAATTTAATAGAATAAAATCAAACCTTTTTAAAACGTATGTAGCGTAAATTGGGATGTTTTTTCATACTTTAACTTAATAACTTTTGTTACTAAGTATAGTGCAAAATAGTGTAGTTTTCGTTAATATTAAATATTTCTAAGTGGTTGATAACTTTGCAATCTCATTTAACCGTGACCACGGGATCTGTAAAGGCCCGAAACGTTGGTTTATTTGAAAACAAAAACAAACAAACGCGATTTAGATCGAAAAAATAGTACCTACTAACCTACTACTAACCTAACCTAACCTAACAGTTTACACTGTGGGCGCTGGATACGGAGGTCCCGGGTACGATTCCCGGTAGGATCAAAATGGGAAATTAACTTTTCTAAATTGGTTCTGTAAGTGCTCCAGAGTGAATTAGTGGAATGGCTCTGGTACTCATAGTACAGGGAATTCTCTAGTTTTGAGACTGGTCAATTGGTGTGATTGTCTGGCACCTTATTAAATAATATTATTTTCACTCATGAACACATTTAATGGTATCTAATAGAGATAAAACGCACATCATAGCTAACATTTTTATAAAACACCTAATGGTTTCAATGGAGGATCCATAATACTATTAATATCAAATTTGCATTTCGATACCTGAATATGTATTATTGTACGTGAGTATACTAGTAAGATGTAAAAATAATTTATTGTTTAGAATTACAATTGATAAGAACTCCATAAATTACGTAATATATTCTTGTCGTATTCGTGTTGTCGCCCATCTCTCAAAAGCGGTTAATTTTAGAACAGCTCAATTGCGGCTATCAGCAGTCAAGTGGGGTAACCCACATTTATTTTTTTTCTAAATTATTACTCAATTATTTTATATTTGGTTACTATTTTCATGTATAAAAAATATTTAATTATTAATGACTTTTTATACATGAAAATAGCATCCAAATACAAACTTTTTTTTTTTTATACATGACAGGCAAATGACTCCACTCCACCTGATGTTAAGTGGAAAGTGGTATCCAAACGCGAAGGAACCACCTCCACCCTGCCTGCCTACAATATGCCTCTTCACGCCTCGTTTGAAGGACCCCATATTATAAGAGGAATAAACTAATGTTATAAATGCGAAAGTAACTCTAGACCTCCATCTCACCTGATGGAAAATGATGATGAGGTCGACGATGTAGCATGCACACTTAAATAATACCTATTCACTCCGCCTTGAAAAGGTCCAAGTTATAGCGTTCGGGGAATAAGATCGCAGGTAGAAAATCCACTCTCTAGCTGCTCGCCTTATAAATGTGGAAGCGATAGGACTTAGGAGAAGGACATTGTGTCAAAAAAATGAATTAAAGGGGAAAAGTAAGGGAATGGAAGTTTGTATGGAGAACCAATAATTTCCCAAGTGAGTACTACATAGTATAAAATAATTATGTACTTTAGTATCATTTAAAGTAACAATTCTAGAAAAAAAATTAAATATAGGTTACACCGCTTTTGCGATGATAGCCTCAATTATCTTCTGAACACGATTTTATTACAAAGGCACAAGCACAGATTTTTTTGGCTCTGTTATTATATTATGTAATAGGCGTGACGTCATGACGTTTGTGACTCATTTTAAAGTTATGTGTGTCATACTTTATGGATCGTTTTCCTTTAAATTAATTTGCTTTTTTCATTATAAAACTAAGTATACTAAGTAATACCTACCAAATACCACCCAGGATTACTTTTGTATATATATATTTGTATTATATATGAATATTACTATAAATTAAATACAAAATATGCCATTTAAGAAGTTAAAGCTATAGTGAAACAAAAGCTTTATACTAGAGGTTATTATACAGTTTGTGCGTGTTTGGATGACAAAATCCTTGGTAGTGACCGGTTTGGATCGTGCAGATTTTTTTATCTATGATATTAATACTTCGGAGCAGAAAGGATGTAAAAGTAAATTTAATAAAAAATTTGATACTCGCAAAAATTTTTTTAAGCAACATACATACACATTTTGTTTGTTTTCATTATTTATAAGAGGGTTCATTCTCAAGAGAATATATCACCAGTATATAGCCACAATCAAACACATTACATACAAATCAATACATAAATATTAATTATATATATTTTTGTACCATGCGGTACAGCGCTTTAGCAACTTGGGTGTAGGGTAAATAAATAAAAATAAATAAAATAAAATAAAATATTGTTTATTTCAGACTTCGTCCATAGTATTGTTAGTTAGTTAGTAACAATTTGACTTAAAATTAGGTTAGTACATAAGTAATTAATCTATAAATTTATAATAAAATGCTACAAGAAGGAAGGGCACATATACAACTCCTACACATCTAATTTCGGATATGGACATATACCCCCCTCTGTAGGTCCATCCAATATTTGAGGATGGGGCCCTCACACCTATCAGCTATCATCTTCAGGACTCCGTTGGTGCTGCAACGCAATCTGCATCTCAGGGAGTTCGCCTTTTTACGCATGATCGCATAGAAATCGTCAATACGGGCTTCGGCAAACATCCCCGACGCACTGCAGAAGCGCGGCCTCCCCAACAAAGCCCTGAAGATGTTATTATTGTAAAAAAATTGTAAAAAAGAATTTAAAAAAAAAAATTAAATTTGACCTACTTTGGCTGTCCCAACTTTTTTGTCCCATACAATGAAATGATCCTTACAAGAAGCTGAGTCTAAGAGCATAAAAAAAATTCAAAATGTTATGCATTTTGTACGAAAAACATTTTATGAAATTTGATCACCTTTAGGTGTCCCGATTTTATTCGTCCTATACAATGAAATGATCCCTTCACGAAATGAGTCGATTAGCACTAAAACACTTTTGATCAATTTTATTCATTCATAACAGGACGCGCCGCGACCCTTCAACTCTGTGTGAGTTGAGCCTAATACCTTTTCTTATAGGAATATGGATATTTGAAATAAATATTGTAAAGCGCGGAACACACAGAGAACGAGTGCAGGTCGGGTGCGGGTCGGGTCGGGACCGCGCCCGATAATTTATATGGACGACAACACACCGGGTGCGTGCGCCGGAAACAAAAGCTGTTGTTTATGTTCAATCCTGAGAGGTATTTTACGAATAACCCTGTTTAGTCTCAGCGCTAGGCAAAGGCTGCTCTCATAATGAGAGAGCATGCACTGTATTTCCAACACGGGCGGGCCCAATGCGTTGGGAACCTCACACGCATCGTTGAATTCCTTGGAGGTGTGTAAAGGTTTCCTCACGATATTTTTCTTCACCGAAAAGTTCATGAGCTATGCCAAACGTCGATGTGTTTTGTTCGTGAGCGATAGTTCCTGCTCTCAGCCAGCTTTATTGCACCCTGGTTAACGTTGAATAACATCACACACTCACATTGCATTCTAACATTGCATTCTAACATTACTCAACATATCGCGCAAGCACATGGCCTCTTTAGTAGCCTTAGAAATAGCCATGTATTCGGCTTCTGTGCTTGACAAAGCAATTGTTTGCAGTTTATGTGCTTCCCAGCTGATTGGGGCACCTGCTAAGGTAAATGCAAAACCGGAATAAGACTTCCGATCTATCGCATTCGAACCCCAGTCTGCATCAATCACACCAAACAACGGTAAATTAGTCTTTTCATACACTAACCCACAGTTTAAAGTACATTTCAAATATCTTAACACACGTTTTGCCGCTTGCCAATGCTCAACATCATATTAGTATTAAACTGACTAAGATATTTACCATGGTAAATTTCAAGTTAAATTTCGCATCTAAATTCCGAAAACTCACAGGTCTGCTAGCCAGGCTGGTGCAAGTCTGGATTCGAACCCACCACCCATTGCTTTAGAGGCGGTAGGACAAAACATTGCGTACTGCAACCAATTCGTATTCGTTCCGAATGCGGGACTATACTAACCAGTGGCGCATTTTCAGACTTGGCTGCCCTAGGCCCCAGTCATGTAGTCAGTACCAGCCGCCCCTTTCGCAGCACTCATCATATACTTGTAGACTACATAATGAATTTACTTTCTTGCCAACTTTTACGTATGTCTTTTTAAGACCTACAATTTTCTAGAACATTGATTTGATATGTCTCTGTTAGTTTACGGGACGCACGCTAGTAAAGCGCCCAGCGGGCAAGATTTTTATCGACATCTTCAACATTTATCATATTGGTGACATGAAAATCCGTTCAGTAGTTTTTAAGTTTATCGCGACCAAACAGACAGACGCGGTAGTGACAAGATGTAGTGATGTAGTGATTATACAATTTATTATAGATAACATATATATATTTTATACATAAAATGTACGAAAGTGATTTAGGAAGATTATTGTTATACGATGCGGTGGAGCGCGGCTCACCATAATATGCGTGAGCCTTTAGAATATTTAGATACTTTGAGTTATTTCTTGTTATCACTAGCGAATTTTTTGTAACGATTGGCCAGCCCTAATATCTGGTCGCGCTAGGCCCGGGCCTACTGGGCCTTAGGACAAATCCGCCACTATAGAAAACTCGGATCCACTCGGATCGTTATTTCTATATAGTAACTTATACGGACACAGTCGCAAACGCTCTTATGCTACCAAGGCTATGAGCATTGAATAGGTACCTACATTATTTTAAGGAAGGGCTGTATAAAAAGTCAATGGCTGTATTCGTTTTTTTTTGTGAATAGCTGGTTTCTTTTAACACACCATGTACTGCTTTTTCTGAACAAAACACCGTGGATATTTTTGAAGTCAGCGTGAGCCGGTATTTTCTATCCTCGTTCGTATCTTCACTTTAAATAAATAATAGTAAATCAGATTGTGGACAAACTTATCTTAAAAAGAATTATTGTTTTTGTGAAGAGATTTTAAATAGTTCAAGGTAACAAATGTAAAACAGTGGTGATAAAAATAAATTTAATTTGGCAAAATGACGGTGTTTTTCCACCACGACAGTTAATAACTAACTAGTTAAGCTATTTTCGCACGGTTACACGAATGTTTAACTCCTTACTAGAAGTGACACTTGTACATTGTGGGGTTTATTCTGATTAATTATATTAGCGATTTAAAGCTATAGCTATTTCAGCTACTCCGGCACATACCAATGATATTTTACGTGCGTCCAGACTTTATCCAAGGCACAATTTTATACTGGGACCTTGAAGTAGCTTTACTTTATTTGTTAGTTGTAAAACAAATTACGATATATTTTTATGATTTTCCTTCAATAGCCAAATGGTACGTAAACATATTTGAAATAATCTCAGTATAGAGTACTAAAAAAACCGACCTCAAAAGTTCGTGGAATTATATATATTTGTTAAGTTTTATTGAAATCAGTTTTATTGAAACCGGGAAGTGCGTGAAACCGGATACGTTCCCTAGTTTGCCAACCTTCGAGGCGCAATATTTTCTTCAAATTTAAATGACACCACTACTGAGTTGCCTTCTTTCCAATAAAAAACAATCATCAAAATCGCTTCACAAATGCCACAGTTATCGCGTAACATACATACAAAAAAGCAGTCGAATTGAGAACCTCCTCCTTTTTTTGTAGTCGGTTAAATATAAAAAAGAACGACGTGAGTAATTAACACTATGTACAGCTTAACGATATCATCTTGGTTTTGTCGTAACCGACTTTCTAAAATTTTGTGAACTACTTTCTTTTTACCACGCTCATTATTTAAACAACTTTATCTGTATGATTTCATATAGTCCACAACGTTTGTTTACCCTTGTCATCTCAAGAATTCTTATCTAAATTCCTTATCAAAATATTTTAAATATTCAAGCGCTTTGATTATAAAAATGTTGAAAAAACTTGGCACTTCCAGTTCTTAGCTATCTATAGCGTTAGCTACTGTGTAACTTAATCATTTTGCATTTTGTAATTCGTATTTAAATCACGTTAGAGGCGAAATAGTTCATGGTAACAACAGTTACTTTATGATGGACAAAGGTCAGAGATTGGGTGAACAAGTGTCCGCAGCACTCTTCATTTTTTTTATAATGCGGGTTGAACAAGTCGTGCACCTGATGGTAAGCGACACGCCTATCCATAACAGTTGCAGTGTCACTCTGAGCTTTAAATCGCAAAGATCTTAGGGACACTGTCACTGTGCCCGTCACCCTGAGACATAAGTTGACAAGTCCCATGTGCCCGTAATTTCACTAGCACCTTTATCTGGAACGCAGTAATGCTCACAGTGCTGCTTGGGGGCAGAAATAGGTAAGATGAATGACGAACTCTTCGGTTGGACATTTTAAAGCTACTAACTGATGGACTGCGAATCTGCAGTACATTATAAATACGTGCAGTTGTGAGTTCGACTACATGCAGTTTAGTAGCAGTTGTGAAAGTGTTCGTCCAGGGAAGTACTGCGGCTTTACCTATTTCTGCCACCGAGAGGTAATGCTTTTGCGGTATTCATTCCGAATCCGAAACTATACAAATGTAGAAAACGCGGACCCATTTCGGATGTCGCTTATGCACGGAAGTACCGGCACGCTATGATGGCCGTTTTGACAGTTTACAATAGTGACGAGAAATGTCAATTTATTATCGAAAAAAATATAATGAAATGCGAGTCGCGTCTATAAAATTTTAGATTTATAAATAGTATCGCAAGGGGTAGCTGATTAAAAAGTTTTAATAAAACGAAAATAAAAACGTGGCCAGCGATGCTATAAGTGGCGATCGTATTAGATTTCATTTTTAAAACTTTCTAAAAACAAATGCCGAGTTGTGTCGTAAACGTCGACATCACTATTGAGAACAGTGTACAGCAGTTAGCTCCTTCAACGTAGTTATAAATTACGAAACTTGATGAGCGGACAAACGTCAAAACGGCCAACATAGCGAGCCGGTACTTTAAGTCCGATTCAAATACGAGAAAATACGAATATTGCTTGTACACCCAAAGATAAAATGATCCCTGTGACATTTTGGACCGTCATTTCTCGGATTCGGAACTGGGGGTCTACTCTCGATCTCCGTCCGACATCCGTCCGAAACAATTACTGTCAAATCAGTAATATTCGACAAAATTAAAAGACAAGTACCAAGTATGAAGCTTCATTCGCATCACGCGTCTTTTCATTTGGTCAAGTATTGCTTATTTGGCAGTAATTGTTTCGGACGGATGTCGAACGGAAATCGAGAGTAGACCCCCTGTTAGGAATTGGACGTAGTGCGCAAATTCTCTAAAGTGCTGGCGAAATTACAGGTACATGGGACTTGTTAAGTCTTATGGTGATGGTCGCCGTGGCTGTGCCTCTCAGATATTTAAAATAAAATAATAAATAATAAAAACACACTTGAATCGCGCCGCCTGTATTCGATATGAATGATCGTCCTAGAATCAATTAAGAGACGTTCTGAATAGAATAAATACTAATATGATTTTTGTATCTAAAACAACTGTTATATTTCATTACTGAAATATAACATTTTGACGTTACTGTCAAAAGGTTAACCATTACTTGAGGGTTTAATGAACATAATGGTAAAACAAAAACAACATTGGTGATAGGAAATGAAACTATTTTTCCGGATTTAAATCGCGTATATTTGTTTTTTCAAACAAACTGACGTTTCGGGCCCTTTACAGGTCCCATGGTCACGGTTGACTGAGGTGGTACAGTCTTCAACCAGTTATGTCTAATATTAATGCAAACCACCCTATTTTTTCACTATAGTCAAAGAACATATAGCTGATGTCAAACACCGACGCGTAAACAAGTCTGCAGTCTGCGAGCATGTCATGGATAAACCTACACATTCAATGAAGTTTGACAAACCCCAGGTCCTTGCAAAAGAAGTCCTTTATCTGCCCAGGATGCTGCGAGAGGCCATTGAAATTAAAAAACATCCTAATTTCAACAGGGAAGATGGTTTCTCCGTACCACCAGTTTGGGATCCAGTATTTCCTCTCATGAAAAATCCCAAACAGACATAAGACTGCAGTACTAATTAATATGTTTTAGTTTATTCTAATTTCTATTAATAATTAATAATAAATTAAACTTAATAAAAATTCATTCAATAAAATAATTTGTAAAACTTAATGTAGCGTAAATTGGAATGTTTTCTTTGTAGAATTAAAAATAAGGTATTTAATTAATAACTATTGTAACTATAGTGAAAAAATAGGGTGGTTTGCATTAATATTAGACATAACTGGTTGAAGACTGTACCACCTCAGTCAACCGTGACCATGGGACCTGTAAAGGGCCCGAAACGTCGGTTTGTTTGAAAAAACAAATATACGCGATTTAAATCCGGAAAAATAGTTTCATTTCCTATGTGTAACAATCGCGAAAACCTAAAAACTCGAAACATTGGTGATCTTCTATCGACGGATTTATTTCACATTTGCACAATTCTTCGAATATTTTTTTTTATAATGGCGTCTTTGTTTACTTTTTATCGCAAATTCCTCCGTAATATACGTGGGGAGCACAATAAGTCTCAGGAATTAATAAAAAGAAAATACTATAAATGGTCAGAGCTGAATTAATTGTTTCTCAAATTAATCTCCGTTAGCGTTAATGCACTTTTCCATATGAATGAACCAATTTTGAAAACATTTATGGCACTCCTCCGTGACAATCTCTGAAACATATTTTTCATACTCTTCGACAGTCTCTTCTGGTAATGAAAATCGTTGACCGCGTAACTGGTTCTTAATTTTTGGAAATAAATAAAAGTTACAAGTCGAGACTGTACGCGGTATGGCTGATAAGGTCAACGTTGTTCACTTTCAAAAATTCATTTGTCTGTCTGGCCGTGTTAGAACTGGCATTATCGTGGTGCAAGATGATACGGCGTTTACGGTTATTTTTATGGAGTCTAGCGGCATAAAAATAGTCGTGTACTAATCACTATTCACGGTACAACGATTCTCCAAAGCAACAGTAGCCACGTGTCACGTTTTATTAAAAAAAGAAGCAATCATCCGCTCAGAGGCACTTTGCACGCGCGCCACTTTGGTTGGTTTCGGTTCATCTCGAAAGATCCATACGCTCGATTGCTGCTTTGTTTTGGGATCGTAACTATAAATCCATGTATCGTCACCTGTTACATATGTCCCACAACAAATTTGAAGCCCCTTCGTTGAATCTGGTGGATGCAATCCGTTTTTTGAGCTTCTGTCAAATTGTGTGGGATCCAACGAGTGCACAGCTTTATCACACCGAAATGTTTGTATAGTATTGATTGTATTTGACTCATGCCTATGCCTAAAGATGCCCGAATCTCAGGGTATATCACATGCCTGTCTGTTTTGATCATACGGCGCACAGCATCGATGTTTTTGTTGTTCGCAGCAGTGTACGGGCGACCATCAAACGTTTGAATTTTGTAAACCAGCTATAAATAGTCGTCTTGCATGGTGCTTCATCGTCAAAAGCAGTTTGTAGCCGAGCGAACCTCCGCTGAGCTGTTAAATTACACATAAAGTCGTAGAAAATCATACTACGAAAATTTTCATGAGTCAAATCCATGGTGAAGTAGAAATTTCTAAAATGACGCCACAATGTAAAAACAAGTGACAATCAGATGAAACAAAGTGTATTCTACAGCCAAAGACTTCCATTTTCAAATGCTGTGATTCCTTTTTAAATATTGTTTATGTAAGTGGCTAATTCCGGAAACTTATAGTGCGCCCTATGTAGTCGGGGGTTTTGGATGTAAATTTGTTGAGAAATTAAAATGGAGAATTTCGAAAGTGATACATTTGTTTCCTTAATAAAAAGTAAAGACAAGAATTTGTATCATAAATATTCTTACATTACAAGAAACATCTTTGCTTCCATTTGTAAATGTTGTCAATAAACAGAATGAGCTCCCGAATAGGTGTAATTTCAATAACAACACTAAAATTAGACGATATTAAACTTTTTTAGATTATAATTACTTATTTATCAATTGATAATTTTGGGGTAGTAATAAAAGTTCCGTAAAGTAAATTAAACATGAGCTTAGTAAAGTATGAATATTACTGCGTTATTTATTAAGCTACCGAAATCTTTTGTGCAAATAAAAACAACCGAATGAAATACTGAAACGTCCGTAAAACTTGCTGACGTACTAGTACTCTACGAACTTAACCATAATTTACCAAAAACTATTATTAGCCGTATTTATAGTAAATCACCCATTAAACATTTCAAAGTGACCTTAAACATTTCATAAACTTTCGTGTTTATTACTCTGTTCCATCACACGGAAAAACTATTATGAGTGTTAACAATTTTTATCGTAAATCATCTATTATAAATTTAAAAGTGACCTTAAACATTTCATAAACTTTATTACTTGTTACACTGTTCCATGAAATGTTGAAAAGCTATTGTTAACAATTTTTATCGTAAATCACCTATTATAAATTTAAAAGCGACCTTTATATAACTTTCATAAGCTTTGGTGTCTGTTACCTATTTCATCATACGGAAATAATGAGAGAAAAACTGTTAGCAATTTTTATCGTAAATCACCTATTATAAATTTAAAAGCGACCTTATACGTTTCATAAATTTTGATGCTAGTTAAACTGTTTCATCATACGGAAATACTATTGCGGGTGAAAAAATATTGTTAGCTATTTTTAGCGTAAATCACCTATTATAAATTTAAAAGCGACCTTATACATTTCATCAACTAAAACAAGTGGCGGTGAGGGATATTAGTTTCTGTCCATGAATATTTCCGCGTGTATAAAGAAGCTAACGGATGCTTCGCGGCGTCCTAAGACTTCTAACCACAGACATTATATCTAGATATACGCCGCAAGTGTACGTACTTCGCGTACCCAAAGTAAGTGAAATTCACTTACTTGCCGCTGCTAGACTTTAGAACGCGCTCAACCGTTATCGTAGATAAACACCAGTCAGTCTAAAACGCGAAAAATGCGTAATTATGCCATTATAAACAGCAAAAGCACCATAACTGTGGGTGAACGGGTAAACAGAGACGTTTACTTCCACGGGCAAGTGATTTTGTAATCGGAAGATGCATAGTTTATTTTTAAAACGATTATTTTGGTTTTGTATGAATTTCGAGAAAACAAATGTGCAACTCAGTGTATGCCTCATGATTTGTAATACATTGCGGCTTTTATTTGATGCGATATATTTGTGATCCTTTGTTAATACGCCATGGATATCGAACGAACGCACTTTTGCATAATGTATTCAGTTTCTGTGGTACGGCCGCTTGTACATTTTTTGGCCAAATTTAACATTTAGTGATGTATACGTTAGGCAACACTGTTCTCGATTCTGATCGATTTTGAAAACAAAAGGATAAAAATTGTTATGACCTTAGAAACATTATAAAAATATTCTATAACTCTTTTGTTATAACGTTTAGTAACGTTTCGTTTTTTTTTTTCAGTTTTGTAGTATCTATCATCAGTAGTATATTACTTATTAATTATTACTATTGTTTAATTATTACGAGTAATACGAGTAATAAAATATATAATGCAAAGAATTAACAGTGCGCTG
The DNA here is from genome assembly GCF_003589595.1 of Hyposmocoma kahamanoa. Taxonomy (NCBI): domain Eukaryota; kingdom Metazoa; phylum Arthropoda; class Insecta; order Lepidoptera; family Cosmopterigidae; genus Hyposmocoma; species Hyposmocoma kahamanoa. Next base: position 2,967,410 of record NW_020653391.1, on the reverse strand, counting down.
TCTTTACAAAAACCTGGAGTTGGTCATACGTATAAGGTCGTTTCTTTCGAGGACGAAGGTAGTGTAGTTTATCCCTGAGAGGTTATCCATATATCCAGGGTAGCAGAATTATAAATAATAATAAGCAAATAACAAAAATTTCACACGAAGCCATCATTAAGAAAAACCTTTTCTGATTAATAAGATATTACCATATTTTGTCGGTAGTAACATTTTCATATGTCTTACCATTCATGAATTTGATCAATTACCAACAGAAAATTATCTAGTAAAATGAATTAAGACAGCCGTAAGTTCATATATTGACGTGCGCTTTCATTATTTAACGTCAATCGGTAAGATCTTCTATTACAAAAAGACAGTTATATAATAAGCCTATATTATTTCAAGGACAATAATTTAAATATTTAATTTAATAAATATAATATTTAATTTAAATATTTTATTTATTAAAAATTAAAATTTAAATTATTAAGTAATCAAATTTTTTTAAAAACAACTTTTAATAAAGAATATAACTATCTTGTTTTGGTATTTTTCTACTATATTAATATTTCACGACTACTTGTAATCAACGAATACTTGAATCGTTGAATTGAATGGGATATGTGTATTCCGTTCAATCAATCGATTTAGCGCGGAAGGAGGTTTCCCATCACTAAATAGTTCTTGTGACGTCATGGTGGATACATAAAATATGGCACGCTCGGTTTTCATACAAATTGCTGTACTTGCGGCGTCTATCTAGATATATTATGTCTGTACTTCTAACCTATGTCTACCATATTCGTTTCTGTCCAGAAAAACTTCCGCGTCCAACGTTATGAAACATTAACATTATGAAACTGGTAGCTTTGTAGGCAAAGCTCGATAAAAAAACTGTAAAAATGGTGTCGCCATTGCGGACACACACGCGAACAGTGGTGGTTCTTTTCATTAATGAAAATTAATTTGTTTCTACATTGTGGTAAAACCCGGTTTTTATAGAAGAATATATTACAGGGTTGTTTGTTAAACACAAACACAGGTTTGTTTGTTAGGGTTCGTAGGGTAAACGTTTGCAAGTTTGAAGTTACAACCCATTACAACCCAAATATAGATCTAAAAAGTGTCAGATAGCACAACAAAACTGGAATGTTTATTTTTTGAAAATTTCAATGATTTGAAAAAAGTTGTTGTTCATTATGTTTGTAATATAGTCCTGTGAGGTTGTTAGTATATTACGAATAACACTGTATATTTGCGGTAGTTATTATTTGTTCGTGTGACGGGACGAACAAGTCGTGCGCCTGATGGTAAGCCACCCGCCTGCAGGGGCGCCGCCACTGCGCCCGTCATCCTGAGACATAAGTTGACAAGTCCCATGTGCCTGTAATGTCACCAGTACCCTTACCCATTAAAACCAGAACGCAACAATGCTCACATTACAGCTTGGCGGCAGAAATAGGTAAGGTAGCAGTACGTCTCTGGACGAACTCTTTCACAAGGCGTTCTACTGCTACTAATTGTTTAGTATATTATTCGGATGTACAGTTTTTTTCCGTAGAATTGTATTTTGAATAAACTTTTCATTGTTTGCTAAATATGATTAATTTTATCGGTAAGTATATTCTGTAGTTATTTTTCTGTAACAAATTTTAACGCAGCTTAGTACTAAAGTAAACGTAAATGTCACTTTCTTTTCATGACACTAAGTGACAGGACGAACAAGTCGTACGCCTGGTGGTAAGCGACACGCCTGTCCATAGCAGTTGCAGCGCCCTTCAGAGGTTTTTTTACATCGCAAAGATCTGAGAGGCACTGCCACTGCGTCCATCACCCTGAGACATAAGTTAACAAGTCCTATGTAGGTATTTGTAATTTCACCCCTTATCCTTCGAAACGGGAATGCATTAATGTTCACAATACTGTTTGGCGGCAGAAATAACTAAGGTGACAGTACTTCCCTGGACGAATTATTTCACAACCACGACAAGCAATAACGTTTCATCCTCAAACACCAAACACGATCAAAGGTTAGAAGCGAAGAAGAGCGAAAATGGCACTTTAAAGATATTTCCGTTGTTTTTGATAGTTGATTCTAAAATTTACTTATAAAATGAAAACGTTTCCCAACAACAACAAATTCAGCAGAAGAGCTTGTTGTTGTTAGGAAATAATAATAATAAATCACAATAATTCATCATTCCTACGGTGACAACAGAAGTTTTCATTTTATTAGTAAATTTTAGAACAATTAAAAACAGCGAAAAAATCTTTAAAAAAAATGGCACCCTTTCGCAAAACTATGATCGTTGATTGACACATTGTTGGTTATCAACGTCCAAGGAGAACTACTGCTACAAAAATTAGTCACTTGTCAGTTTTAAGCGGATTTTTATAGATCCACTAGATCGGAAACCAAAAATCATAATTTGGAACCGACGTACTCAAAAGTCGTACATTGCTCTCCGCACCCAATACAACATGCTTTTACAGTATCGGCACGCCATAAAGGCCGTTTTGACAAATTATAATAGTGAGGTAAAATCGCAATTCATTCTCGAAAAAAATATAATCAAATGCGGTCACATCTATAAGTTTTTACATTTATAATTAGTATTACAAGGGGTAGTTGATTAAAAAGTTTTAATAATATGAAAATAAAAATGTTTTCTTAATATAAGTATTTCACCGTCAATTCGAAACCGAAGCAACGTCAATTCGAAAGTGCTCTGTTTTACATTGACTTTGCCGCGAGTTTACCGGAGGTAGAAGTTGTGCTGGCCAGAGATCTTATAAGTGACAATCGTATTATATTTCATTTTAAAAAATTTCGAATTTCGAAAAACAAATGTCGA